>NC_029780.3:25211600-25223297 GCF_000817695.3 Arachis duranensis | reverse complement strand
TCGTCCAAGTAATAAACCTTACGCGAGTAAGGGTCGATCCCACAGAGATTGTTGGTATGAAGCAAGCTATGGTCACCTTGTAAATCTTAGTCAGGCAAACTCAATTGGATATGGGTGATATACGAATAAAGCATAAAGATAAAGATAGAGATACTTATGTAATTCATTGGTGGGAATTTCAGATAAGCGCATGAAGATGCTGGGTCCCTTCCGTCTCTCTGCTTTCTTACTGTCTTCATCCAATCCTTCTTACTCCTTTCCATGGCAAGCTGTATGTTGGGCATCACCGTTGTTAGTGGCTACAATCCCATCCTCTCAGTGAAAATATTCAACGCACCATGTCACGGCACGGCTAATCATATGTCGGTTCTCAATCAGGTTGGAATAGAATCCATTGATTTTTTTGTTGATGATGAGTGTCACGAATCATCACATTCATCAAGTTCAGGAACAAATGATATCTTAGTACAAGAATAAGCCGAATTGAATAGAAGAACAATAGTAATTGCATTAATACTCGAGGTATAGCAGAGCTCCACACCTTAATCTATGGTGTGTAGAAACTCCACCATTGAAAATACATAAGTGATAATAGTGATCATTGGCTTCGGCCCCAGAGAGGGAACCAGAAGAACCAAGATCTGATCTAAGATAGCATAGTACTGATCAAAGATGATCAAAGGATCTAAAGTGATCCAAAGATGAAAAATACAATAGCAAAAGATCCTATTTGTAGAGAACTAGTAGCCTAGGGTTTACAGAAATGAGTAAATGACATAAAAATCCACTTCCAGGCCCACTTGGTGTGTGCTTGGGCTGAACATTGAAGCTTTCATGTGTAGAGACTTTTCTTGGAGTTAAACGCCAGCTTTTGTGCCAGTTTGGGCATTTAACTCCCATTCTTGTGCCAGTTCCGGCATTTAACGCCGGGCAGTTTTGAGCTGATTTGGAACGCCAGTTTGGGCCATCAAATCTCGGGCAAAGTATGGATTATTATACATTGCTGGAAAGCCCAGGATGTCTATTTTCCAGCGCCGTTGAGAGCGCGCCAATTGGGTTTTTGTAGCTCCAGAAAATCTACTTTGCGTGCAGGGAGGTTAGAATCTAACAGCATCTACAGTCCTTTTCAGCCTCTGAATCAGATTTTTGCTCAGGTCCTTCAATTTCAGCCAGAAAATACCTGAAATCACAGAAAACCACACAAACTCATAGTAAAGTCCAGAAAAGTGAATTTTAACTAAAAACTAATAAAAATATAATAAAAACTAACTAAAACATACTAAAAACAATGCCAAAAAGCGTATAAATTATCCGCTCATCAAGGAGCATCCATCATCTCCCAAACTAAAGGTTGTTGAGTTCTAATCTTAATCTTAACTCTGTGATAACTCTTATCATTAGGAATATATTTTGAGTTACATAACTATTAGTAATTAGTATCTTTTTTTTTATATTTTATCTCCAAATAAGCTATAATTTATTTTTCTCATCATCATTGAACATGAATAAAATAGTAGAGATTTTTAGAATAAAGGAGGCAATTTATTTCGAATTCTTAATATGGAAAATTCAAATTATCTATATGTGGTGGCAATACTTTTTTTCTTCTGAATGAATGCTTGAATAGTGCATAATTTTGATAGTGGAGTTTATGAATGTTAAATTTGTTGGCTCTTGAAGGAATGATGAACAAGAGAAATATTATTGATGATCTGAAAAATCATGAAATTGATTCTTGAAGCAAGAAAAAGTAGTGAAAAATAAAGCTTGCGAAAAAAAATAAAAGAAAAAGAAAAAGCAAGCAGAAAAAGCCAATAGCCCCTTAAACCAAAAGGCAAGGACAAAAAGGATCCAAGGCTTTGAGCATCAATGGAAAGGAGGGCCTAAAGGAATAAAATCCAGGCCTAAGCGGCTAAATCAAGCTGTCCCTAACCATGTGCTTGTGTCATGAAGGTCTAGGTGAAGAGTTTGAGACTGAGTGGTTAAAGTCGTGATCCAAAGAAAAAGAGTGTGCCTAAGAACTCTGGACACCTCTAACTGAAGACTTTAGCAAAGCTGAGTCACAATATGAAAAGGTTCACCCAGTTATGTGTCTGTGGTATTTATGTATCTGGTGGTAATACTGGATAACAAAATGCTTAGGGTCACAGCCAAGACTCATAAGTAACTGTGTTCAAGAATCAACATACTGAAATAGGAGAACCAATAACATTATCTGAATTCTAAGTTTCTATGGATGCCAGTCATTTTGAATTTCAAAGGATAAAGTGAGATGCCAAAACTGTTCTGAAGCAAAAAGCTATTAGTCCCGCTCATCTAATTAGAATCTGAGCTTCACTTAAAACTCTGAGATATTATTGCTATTGATTTCTTTTTATTCTATTTTATTTATCTAGTTGCTTGGGACAAGCAACAGTTTAAGTTTGGTGTTGTGATGAGCGGATATTTTATACGCTTTTTGGGGGTAATTTCATGTAGTTTTTAGTATATTTTTATTAGTTTTTAGGCAAAATTCATATTTCTAGACTTTACTATGAGTTTGTGTATTTTTCTGTGATTTCAGGTATTTTCTGGCTGAAATTGAGGGATCTGAGCAAAAATCTGATTCAAGCTAAAAAAGGACTGCTGATGCTGTTGGATTTTGACCTCCCTGCACTTGGTATGGATTTTTTGGAGGTACAGAAGTCCACTTGGCGCGCTCTCAATTGGGCTGGAAAGTAGACATCCAGGGCTTTCCAAAAATATATAATAGTTCATACTTTTCTCGAAGATAAATGATGTAAACTGGCGTTTAATGCCAGTTCAATGTTTCATTCTGGCGTTAAACGCCAAAAACAGGTTGCAAATTGGAGTTAAACGCCCAAAACAGGTTACAACCTGGCATTTAACTCCAGAAACAGCCCAGGCACATGAAAAGCTCAAGTCTCAGCCCCAGCACACACCAAGTGGACCCCAGAAGTGGGTTTCTGCACTATCTATCTCAGTTTACTCATTTTCTGTAAACCTAGGTTACTAGTTTAGTATTTAAACAACTTTTAGAGATTTTATTTTGTACCTCATGACATTTTAGATCTGAACTTTTTATCTTTGACGGCATGAGTCTCTAAACTCCATTGTTGGGGGTGAGGAGCTCTGCTGTATCTCGATGAATTAATGCAATTATTTCTGTTTTCTATTCAAACACACTTGTTTCTATCTAAGATATTCATTCGCACTTCAATATGAAGAAGGTGATGATCCGTGACACTCATCACCATTCTCAATCTATGAACGCGTGCCTGACAACCACCTCCGTTCTACCTTCGATTGAATGAGTATCTCTTAGATTCCTTAATCAGAATCTTCGTGGTATAAGCTAGAATCCATTGGCAGCATTCTTAAGAATGCGGAAAGTCTAAACCTTGTCTGTGGTATTTCGAGTAGGATTCAGGGATTGAATGACTGTGATGAGCTTCAAACTCACAAAGGTTGGGCGTAGTGACAGACGCAAAAGGATCAATAGATCCTATTCCAACATGAGTGAGAACTGACAGATGATTAGCCGTGCGGTGACAGTGCACCTGGACCATTTTCACTGAGAGGACGGATGGTAGCCATTGACAATGGTGATCCACCAACACACAACTTGCCAAAGAAGGAATCTTGCGTGCATGAAGAAGATGACAATAGGAAAGCAGAGATTCAGAAGACAAAGCATCTCCAAAACTCCAACATATTCTCCATTACTGCATAACAAGTATTATTTAATCCATGCTTTTTATTTACTACCAATCAAAACTGAGATTTATTATTATCCTGACTAAGAGTTACAAGATAACCATAGCTTGCTTCAAGCCAACAATCTCCGTGAGATTCGACCCTTACTCACGTAAGGTATTACTTGGACGACCCAGTGCACTTGCTGGTTAGTGGTATGAGTTGTGAAAAGTGTGATTTACAATTTCGTGCATCAACAGGCTCAGGTGGTGGAAGAGCAAATACAAGCCCTCTCAGAGGCCGGGTTCATCAGGGAGGTTAAGTATCCGACATGGCTGGCAAATGTAGTGCTGGTCAAAAAGTAAAATGGCAAGTGGAGAATGTATGTCGGTTACACCGACCTGAACAAGGCGTGCCCCCAAAGACCCATAACCACTTCCCAGTATTGATACTCTAGTAGATTCTAGCTTGGGGTACCAATACTTGTCATTTATGAATGCCTACTCGGGATACAACCAGATCCCGATGCACAAGCCGGACAAAGCAAAAACATCATTCATCACGCCTAGAGCAAACTACTGCTATGTGGTCATGCCTTTTGGATTAAAAAATGCTGGGGCTACATACAAAAGGTTGATGAATAAGGTGTTTGCTCCCCACCTTGGGAACTTAATGGAAGTCTACGTGGACGACATGCTGGTAAAAACCAAGGAGGAGACCGACCTCTTGACAGACTTTTTGCAAGTCTTCAACACCATAAGGTTACATGGGATGAGGCTAAATCCTGCAAAATGCACCTTCGCGGTGGAGGTTGGAAAATTTATGGGATTTATGTTGACACAAAGAGGGATCGAAGCATTAAGATCCCTTCCACTGTTTTCTCTACTAAGAAAAAGATGCCAGTTCGAATGGACTTCAGAGTGCGAAGAAGCATTCCAGGAGTTCAAAAGGTTTTTTAGCCAACCTCCAATTCTGACCCGACTAATAGTTGGGGAAGAACTCATCTTGTATTTGTCCGTAGCAGATAAAGCTGTAGCATCGGCTCTAATACGAGAAGATGAGATTGGGTAGTATCCTATATACTTCACTAGTAAAGTTCTACAAGGCCCTGAACTAAGGTATCAAAAACTGGAGAAGTTCACGTACCCCTTAGTAGTAGCCTCATGAAGGCTATAACCTTATTGCCAAGTTCGCACAATAAAAGTTCGAACGAACCAACCCATGAAGCAAATCCTTCAAAAGACGGATATCACGGGCAGAATGGTTCTATGGGCAATAGAGCTCTCCGAGTGTGACCTAAAGTACGAAGCCCGGACGACAATTAAAGCCCAATGCCTCACCACTTCCTAGCAGAATATGCAGGAGATCAAGAGGAAGAATCCACTACATGGGAACTATACGTAGATGGATCCTCAAACAAGATGAAAAGCGGTGCAGGCATAATACTGGTCAATGAATGGGGAATACAGATAGAAGTTTCCCTCAAATTTGAATTCCCAGCTTCCAACAATCAGGCAGAATATGAAGCCTTGATAACAGGATTAAAGCTGGCGGAAGAGGTCGGTGCAACAAGAGTAACGATATTCAGCGACTCTCAAGTGGTGACCTCCCAAATAAATGGAGAGTATCAGGCCAAAGACCCTAATATGAGTAGGTACTTGGAAAAGACCTTGGAACATCTTAGGCGCTTTGCAGAAACCGAGATTAAGCATATAACTCTAGAACTCAACAGCAGAGCAGACGTCCTCTCCAAGTTAGCAAGTACCAAGCCAGGGGAAATAATAAAAGCTTGATCTAGGAAACTCTCCAAGAGCCCTTTGTAGTTAAAACAGAAGCCAAGCAAGATGTCCTTGAAATCTCTAGATTACACCTCGGATGGATGAACCCCTTAGTTGGATACCTAAAATTCGACATCCTGCCCAAAGAAGAAAAAGAGGCTAAAAAGATCTGGAGGAAAGCACAAAACTACACTCTGGTGAAAAATATTCTCTATAAAAGAGGAATATCAACACCATTATTAAAGTGCGTCCCGACCTCAAGGACAACTGAAGTCTTAGAAGAGGTCCACAATGGTATATGCGGAAACCACCTCAGAGCCAGGTCGCTAGCCAGGAAAGTCATCCGAGCTGGGTTCTACTAGCGGACCTTGCAAAAGGATGCCACAGAATTCGTGAAGAAGTGCCAGCCATGCCAAATGCATGCAAACTTCCACGTTTCTCCTCTTGAGGAGCTCATTAGTATAACTTCTCCATGGCCATTCGCAAAATGGGGATTGGACTTGTTAGGAACATTTTCCCAAGCGCCTGGGCAAGTAAAATACCTAATAGTGGGAGTAGACTATTTTACGAAGTGGATAGAAGTAGAACCATTGGCCACCATCACCGCTTAGAGAAGTTGAAAGTTTCTTTACAAGAACATTATCACCAGATATGGAGTACCTCACTCCATCACCGCTGATAATGGCACTCAGTTCATCGACCTGACCTTTAGAAGCCTGGTAGCCAGCATGAAGATCAAGCATCAATTCACCTCAGTAGAACATCTACAGGCAAATGGACAAGTCGAAGCAGCCAATAAAGTCATACTGGCGGGACTAAAGAAAAGGTTGCAAGATGCAAAGGGAGCCTGGACCGAAGAGCTCCCACAAGTACTATGGGCTTATCAAACTACACCTCAGTCTACCATAGGGGAAACACCCTTCCAACTTGCTTATGGCATAGAAGCCATGATACCAGTTGAAATCAACGAGCAAAGTCCAAGGGTGAGCTTCTATGACGAGGTCGGAAATGTACAGGGGCACAAAGAAGAACTTGAGCTCCTCCCCAAAGTCTGAGAGCAAGCCTAGATAAGAGAAGCTGCGTTGAAACAAAGGATGGCGAATAGGTACAATAAAAGGTTCATTTGAAAAAGCTTCATCCCAGATGACTTGGTTTTGATTAGAAACGACATATGAGTCAACAAATCTGGGGATGGCAAGCTCGCGGCAAATTGGAAAGGACCATACAAAATCAGAGAGGTCTTAGGAAAAGGCTACTATAAGGTGACTGACTTAAACGACACTGAGCTACCTAGGTCATGACATGCTTGTAATATGAAAAGGTACTATAGTTAAGAGCGAACCCCACTCCCTGGTGTACTCTTTTCCCCAACTTCGTGGATTTTCCCAAAGAAAGGGTTTTCCTAAAGAGGGGTTTTTAACGAGGCATCAAAGTGGGGACTAAGGGGCAACAAACTGTCAAAAACCTTTAGTAGCCAAAGAAGTACCTTTACAAATAAATAAAGATCTTTTCCTTTCAAATATCTCTTTATAAAATTCCTCCTAACATTATCATTCTACAAAACACGCCGACTTAAGCTCGACAAAATGTGAAAATCCCATGAACTGACTAGATGGTCGTCAAGATAAAACGACGAGGTACAAGTTGGTGTAAAGAGGTTATAAAAGTAGATCATAAAATAACTCAGAGATTAATTGACTGACAAGTCGGAAATCCCGAGGAGGAATAAAATGCATCACAAAAATAACCTAAGTTATAGAAACTCAATAGAGAAAAATTGAGTACCAGGAATACCAAAAAAAAAAGAGAGATAAGAAAACCTATCAAAAATGCAAAGGCAGAGGCTGTCCCAAGTCTTTAAGAAAAATTTAAAAGTAACTTAGATAAAGGACATCCAGCCAAGAAAAAAAGTTTTCAGAAAAGCAAAAAGATCAAAAAGGTTTTTTCGAAGCCTAAGCAGAAAAACCATACGCACAACACACAAGAAAGATATCTTAAACCCTTATCGAAAAAAAGGGTATTTCTAATATTTTGTTTATGGCCATAAAAGGCCAAAAATTTTTCAGTAAATACCACCACAAGAACATAAAAAAAATTGTTTAAAAAAAACGGGGGACCCTCAGGCCGGGCCCCCATATAGCCATCATAATTTAGCTGGAAGAAGGAAGGTCACCACTGCCAAGAGAAGGGCCATCACCACCAGAGATAGGGAGAGTAATCGAAGCACCATCAGGATCAGGGAGAGAAGTCGAAGCAGCACCAAGGGAAGATGGAGCAAGTTGATCAGGACCCTTCTCAGGAGCCTTTGAAGAACTTAGGGCATCTTCTGATCGGGGGGGGGATTCCCCTATCCTCTGTCCATGAGTCTTCAGCTCAGATTCAGAAATAGGTCGGGGAGGAGAAACAATGGCCCCATCCACCATGATATTGTCAGGATCCAGAGGAGAAAGATCCAGGTCTGGAGCAATAACCCCGACCTGTTCCTTGAAGATCCTCCATGCCTCCTCGGCTCATTCAGCAATGGAGTCCTCCAGATCCAAATAGGCTGCCCGATATCCTGCTAACTCCTTCTTCAGGTCCACGTGATCCCCAAACAAACTCATATAACTCTACTCCGCCTTCTCCTTCAGGCCCTCCGCCATGGCACACTGGCCCAGCAACTTCTTCTCCCTCTCCCGGAGACGATCCCTCTTCTCCTTCAACTCGTCGACCTCCATCTTCAACCGCTTCTCCTCTTCCTGATATAAGAAAATCCTCCCCTCTAACTCCTCAAACTTCAGGGATGAACCCAAAGAGCTGAGAGGAGTCTTTTTAAAAATATCCAGAAGTTTCGTACATACCCCCGCTGCCCTAACACTCCCCTGAACCAAAACATTAAGGTGGTTTCGGACGGAAGCATTATCCATACTTATGCGAGTATGAGGAAAGATATAATTCCAAACGAACTGAGGCGCATTAGACTTGGCCTCACCCTCAAAAGTAGAGCCAGACTCTAAAGTCTTGCGCTTTTTCTTCTCTGGCTCAGGGGAAGATCGGGGCGAAGGGGATAGAAGAGAAGAGGCTGAAGAAGATAGGAGGAGGATGAGGACGAAAAGGGCCAGCAGCCCTGGTGGCACCTACCCTGGTTTGGGACCTCGATTTGGCCTCCTGAACCCGCTGATAGGAGGAGCTGGAATTCTTCTTTGTCATTTTTGTAAAAGCCATTAGAAGAATCATCATACAAGTCGGAGAAAACAACTCAGATGACTATCAGGTCAGAAAATAGCATAAACAAATATAAACGCTACCTAATTGAGCCTGTACAAAGGTCAGAGACCCTTGGAGGAACTTTTTTATGTCAAGGTAAGGAGCTCTCCTCTATACTTCTCGAAAGAACCCTATAATGGCCGCATATACCTCATCCAAGTCATCCAAAATATATTTTTCCACGGGGGAGGCCTCTAACCAGTATAGGAGAAAGCGAGGAGAAAACTTTTGGTCCAGGAAAAAGGGGTGGTGACCCTCTACAGCTTGCACTTTAAAAAAGAAGTTTTTGAAATCATGGAAGGATTCATCAAAAAGAGTAAAAACTATATGGCCTTGTATAGCTGAGAAAGACACCCACTGCTATTTGTTATTTTGCCCACTGAAGGGCTTGGTCATGTGAAAAAGAAAAAAGAAAATCTTTAAAGAGGTCAGAAAATCTAATGCATGGCTGATGAATTGATAAATCTTCAAGAAACCCCAAGAGTTAGGGTGAAGTTGAGTAGGAGCAACGCGACAATGAGATAAAACGGCTATCTCAAAATCAGAAAAAGGAAGAAAAACACCCAAACGGGTGAAAAAACTTTCATACATAAAGAAAAAATGAGGGTCCGCATCAGATGCTCTCCCAAAACAAACATGGTCTTCTGGACCCGGGGCAACCAATTCATACTTTGGCTCGTCCTCATCAAGAACACAGATTCTATGATGAGCACGCAGATCGATAAGGTAGTCAGTATCTACTAAGGGGTCCTCCCTAAGAACGGTGTCATCCACCCACAGTGAAAGAGATTCTAAAGAAGATATTTTTTCCTAAAAAGGTGAACGAAGCCTACAAAAGAAAAAGTGGAAAGAATCAAAAATAGGGTCTCTAAAGGGCCTGAAGTAAATCACTCAATAAAAAAACCGAGTCGCTAGGCCTACGGTTAACCCTCCTCTAAACAAGAACATGCAAATAAAAGCATTTGTAAAAGAGGAGAAGGGAAAAGAACTGACCTTTACTTTTGAAGGATCAGGGGTGCAACAGAAGTTGATCGAAGAAAAAGGAAGCTTTCTTTCAGAACAGAGTGTGTAAGTGAGAAAGTTTTCAGAAACAAAACAAGAGAAGGGAGGGAAAAGTATTTATAAACACGTTAGAGGCATAAAGGTAAAATGACGTAACCATTTAAGAGATGCACCGTTACCAATGTAACCACTCCCCAAGTGTAAATGCTCAAACTTCTGAAGAGACGCGACGTTTGATTAGACACAACGGTTGAGAAATTTAAATCACGTCGATTCCTGAAAATCATGTCGGTTCCTCACCACGTCGGCTGGAATCCCAAGCTACGTACTTGAGCCCAACTTGCAAAAGAACTTGGACTCAAGTAGGGGCACTGTTCATACCCTGGCCCAATGCCAAGGCCCAGATCCAAATAATATAAAAAGGTCCAATTCATAAGATTGGTCTTCCCCCACAACCGACCTCCTCACAAGAGGCCGAGTTCGACATAGGCTCCATCACAAGGAAGTCAAAAAGAAGGTTAGCTGGCAGATAACACTCATTCAAATAAGTAACTGCCCCTAAAATCTCTCAATCCACTTCTAGGAGTCAAATCTCAACCTCCCTAAGATAAAGGGACAGTTATCCTCCTTAAAAGGTGGAACCACTCCAACGGTGGTTATGGGTTCACCACTATAAGTACACTGACACCCATCAGGTATCTCTAAGTTCCCATACTCTCTAAACTTGCTTAGACCCTTGCTTACTTAGGCATCGGAGTGTCTTTGTAGGTACTACCCCCCCCATTCCTTCATACACACAAGTCGGACGAAGGCCCCCAAACGGGAACCAGGACAAAGGGCCTCCCTCTTCAAACAATCGGGCCAACCTTACAAGTCCAGCCCACCAATCTTTGGTTATCTGACGTAACAAATATCTATTTATTTTACCCGTTTGTTTATTCTATAATATATGTTAGTTATCTTTTTTAATATAATTTATTATTAAATTATCAAATATATTCTTAATTTATATAAGTATTAAAAATTATTGTATTATTTTATCTTGTTATTAGTTAAGGTTGACTAAATTTTGTTATATTATTTTTAATGTATTACTCTTGATTATAAATTTTTATCAATAATATAATGTGCATTCGAAGAAAGTGACAGATAAAATAAATGGATTAGAGGGAATATTCTACAAAATTACTAAGTAAATTTAAATAGCGAGTGTGGCTAAAAAATGTATCCTAACATCCTAATACATTGAAAAAAAGTTTTGGGTTTATAGAATGTATTTATTTTTATTCAAAAGAGATCCCCTAATTAATGGAAAGAGGGAAGAATTAATTACATTGTAGAATTATATTTAGTAAAATCTGTAAAAGAAGATATGATTAGTATTGAGTTATATGATGATAATAATTAATGGTATGTTGTGTGTAAAATAATTGTGTCTGCATGGATAAACCATAGTGTCCATGCAGCACCTTCCTCTTCGTTCATTTCTTGTCACTCACACCTGACACTTATACATAGATAACAATAACTCTAAATTTCCTTCCCTCTTTCTTCTTCTCTCTGGCATTTGGTGTTATTGTATAAAGCATCATTCCTGCACGATTCGTTCTCTCTCTTCCTCGCGTTCTTCATTGCATTCTTCAGGCTCCCAATTCTCTTTCTCTATGCTCTCCAAACCTACATCCACCCTGATACCCAACCCTCTACCTCCAATGGCCTTCGTGCTACCATTCGCCGCCCTAGCACCTCTGAAGGCCCTACTCCCGACCTCAGAAACCGCCTCAAGAATAAAGACAAGTTCGATTTCGACTAGAAGAATGCCCAGATCTTCAGGCCCAGGCTCGACCATACTGGATTTTGGGTTCGGATCACACCTCTTTGTTGCTTTAAGACCTCCATTTTGCTGGTCTTGATGGGTTCTGGAAGGTTTTCCTTGTTGCATTCATGGGATTTCTTTCATTGGTGTTGTTCATTC
>NC_029780.3:25209530-25211569 GCF_000817695.3 Arachis duranensis | reverse complement strand
CTAAAATTGGACGTTCCTTTTGGCTTGGAACTAATCAAATTCGTTGCAATTTGTCCATAATCACTTGTGGATGGTTTGGTTGCACCATCCTTTATGTAAACCAATGATTTGTTGTATTTACTGCTTTGATTTGGATTAAACTTTAGCAGAGATTTTCGTGAACAACTCAAACTTGAACAAAAACAATAGTAAGGGTGGCAGTGAAGTTGGCAATGCAGAAAAACTGTTGGGAAACATGGGATTTTCACCTTCTGATGTCAGGAACTTTAGGTGGTGGTACTTGTTTGGGTCTAGTTTGTTGTAGATTATGGCATTAAGGCCAAGCCTTCAGATGTATCTGAATGAAGCTCTTTTTTTCTTGGTACCAAAGGCTCCATGCTAGCAAGGTTCCTGACTTGGATTATAGCAGGGCAAAGATGTTCTGCATAATCACTACTTGTGCCTTGTGGTTTTGCAGTTCCTTAGCCCACCTGTGCTGGTACTTCTCTTTCTTGGATTATCTCAGATTGATGTTCCTTCTATTGCAAACCTCCTATTATTGAGTGTTGAATTTATTCAGTGGAGTGTTGAATTTATAGCTGAAATTTTGTAGCTTATTTAATGGATTATGATTGATTCTTTAGGTAACTACAAAATTTCAAATATAACTAAGTTATTTGTAGCTGTTTATCAAAATTTGGGGATTTAGGGTTAAAAATAGTGGGAGGGACCAATGTGGGTATAAATTGGAAATGAGCCAGCTCAGCTAGCTGTTGGAGCCACGTAAGCGCTTCGATGATGACTCATCACTAGAAATATGCTCAGGGACCATTATGAGTACTCAGAGCTCTATTTGGAGGACTACAATAGAGAAATCGAAATCTTGAGGACTACATTAAGTAATCATGCGAATCTCGGGGACTACTATGGGATTTACTCGACCAGTGGGCATGCGATCCTCTCCATTTGGTGTTCACCAAAATAATCTCCTCTATAGAGAAACTTTTTCGACATCTTATACAGACTTGGATAATACACTTAGAACTATTCAATATTAAGTTAATAATCACTAACTGACCCACTTTGTTCAGGATCGTTGTATTCCACATCTTCAGCTTATTTTCCACCTTGGCAATGATGGGTTACCACATTTGCACTATGCGTGGAAACTGATAAACCACTATTTTATGGTTTATCTTGTGTTGAATTGAGTGGTTTTTATCACCTTTCTCCTACGCCTGTTCATGTAATTAGCATGTTATACATTTGCTTTCCTGATTTAAAACAATGATTAAAAACTTGCTTTCAAAGCCTTTAATTTGTAGATTTTTATCCATCTCTATATCATTTGATGCCGTGATCTGTGTGTTCAGGCTTTATAGGACAGGAGTAGCTTGAAGAACGGAAAGGAAGCTTACAAAATGGAAAGAACACAAGAAACGATGGAGGTGACCAGCGAGACACGACGCGCATGCTGATGAGCGGATAATTTATACGCTTTTTGGCATTGTTTTTAGTATGTTTTTGGTATGATCTAGTTAGTTTTTAGTATATTTTTATTAGTTTTTAGTTAAAATTCACTTTTCTGGACTTTACTATGAGTTTGTGTGTTTTTCTGTGATTTCAGGTATTTTCTGGCTGAAATTGAGGGTCCTGAGCAAAAATCTAATTCAGAGACGGAAAAGGACTGCAGATGCTGTTGGATTCTGACCTCCCTGCACTTGAAGTGGATTTTCTGGAGCTACAGAAGCCCAATTGGCGCGCTCTCAACGGCTTTGGAAAGTAGACATCCTGGGCTTTCCAGCAATATATAATAGTCCATACTTTGCCTAAGATTTGATGGCCCAAACCGGCGTGGCAAATCAGCCTCAGAATTTCCAGCGTTTAACGATGGAACTGGCATAAAACTTGGAGTTAAACGCCCAAACTGGCATAAAAGCTGGCGTTTAATTCCAGAAAAGGTCTCTACACGAAAATGCTTCATTGCTCAGCCCAAGCACACACTAAGTGGACCCAGAAGTGGATTTTTACGTCATTTACTCATTTCTGTATACCCTAGG
>NC_029780.3:25206047-25207017 GCF_000817695.3 Arachis duranensis | reverse complement strand
CTTTATGATACCATGCACATTAGAAGGTTCTTGCACCAAGACAGCCCTATGTGATCTTGGAGCAAGCATCAATCTAATACCAGCATCCACTATCAGAAAGCTTGGGTTGACTGGAGAAGTCAAACCAACCCGGATATGCCTCCAACTTGCTGATGGATCCATTAAATATCCATCAGGCATAATAGAGGACATGATTGTCAAGGTTGGGCCATTTGCCTTTCCAACTGACTTTCTGGTGCTGGAAATGGAGGAGCACAAGAGTGCAACTCTCATTCTAGGAAGACCTTTCCTAGCAACTGGACGAACTCTCATTGATGTACAAAAAGGGGAAGTAACCCTAAGAGTCAATGAGGATGAGTTCAAGTTGAATGCTGTAAAAGCTATGCAGCATCCGGACACACCAAATGACTGCCTGGGCACTGACATTATTGACTTTCTGGTAGAAGAGGTCAATATGACTGAAAGCCTAGAATCAGAGCTTGAGGACATCTTCAAGGATGCTCAACCTGATCAAGAAGAATCAGTGGAAACAAAGGTATTTTCGAAAATTCCTCAGGAGGAGGATAAGCCTCCTGATGAGCGGATAATTTATACGCTTTTTGGCATTGTTTTCATATAGTTTTTAGTAAGTTTAAGCTACTTTTAGGGATGTTTTCACTAGTTTTTATGTTAAATTCACATTTCTGGACTTTACTATGAGTTTGTGTGTTTTTATGTGATTTCAGGTAAATTCTGACTGAAATTGAGGGATTTGAGCAAAACTCTGAAGAAGGCTGACAAAAGGACTGCTGATGCTGTTGGAATCTGACCTCCCTGCACTCGAAACGGATTTTCTGGAGCTACAGAACTCCAATTGGCGCGCTCTCAACGGCGTTGGAAAGTAGATATCCAGGGCTTTCCAGCAATATATAATAGTCCATACTTTATTCGAAGAATGACGACGTAACTTGGCGTTGAACGCCAAGTACAC
>NC_029780.3:25201641-25202011 GCF_000817695.3 Arachis duranensis | reverse complement strand
ACAAGATCCTCCATTAGAAATTTGGAGGCACAAGTGGGCCAGCTGAGTAAGAAAGTCATTGAAACTCCTCCCAGTACTCTCTCAAGCAATACAGAAGAGAATCCAAAAGGAGAGTGCAAGGCCATTGATTTGATCAAAGTGGCCAAATGCACTAGGGAGGAGGAGGACGAAAATCCCAGTGAGGAAGACCTCCTGGGACGTCCTTCAAGCAATAAGGAGTTTCCTATTAAGGATCCTGAGGAATCTGAGGCTCATACAGAGACCATAGAGATTCCATTAAATCTCCTCTTGCCATTCATGAGCTCTGAAGAATATTCATCCTCTGAAGAGGATGAAGATGTGACTGGAGAGCAAGTTGCTCAATATTTAG
>NC_029780.3:25189503-25190326 GCF_000817695.3 Arachis duranensis | reverse complement strand
CCAAGAACATGATGAATGTAATGAGTTCGATTACCCTCATTATCATTCTCACTTATGAACGCGCGTGATTGACAACCACTTCCGTTCTACATGCAACAAAGAGCTTGAATGTGTATCTCTTAGATTCCCCAACAGAATCTTTGTGGTATAAGCTAGATAGATGGCGGCATTTATGAGGATCCGGAAAGTCTCACCTTGTCTGTGGTATTCCGAGTAGGATTCCGTTAATGAATGACTGTGACGTGCTTCAAACCTGTAACCTGCTGGGCGTTAGTGACAGACGCAAAAGAGGGATTCTATTCCAGTAGGGGAGGGAACCAACCGGTGATTAGCCGTACTGTGACAGAGTGCGTGAGCATTAGTTTTCACTGCGAGGATGGGATGTAGCCATCAGCCATGGGGGATGCCTCCAGACTGGTTAGCTGTGCGAGTGACAGCCGCATAGGATATTTCCCCGAGAGGATTGAAAGTAGCCACAGTTGATAGTGAACCCCTAAACAAAGCTTGCCATGGAAAGGAGTAAGAAGGATTGAGTAGAAGCAGTAGGAGAGCAGGCGTCCTTGAGCTCTACAGCATCTCCATCCGCTTATCTGAAATTCCCACCAATGAATCTGCATAAGTATTCTATCCCTTTTTTTTCCTTTTTATTATTTATTCCAATAATCACAATTCCCCTTTAATCTGCCTAACTGAGATTTACAAGATGACCATAGCTTGCTTCATACCAACAATCTCTGTGGGATCGACCCTTACTCACGTAAGGTTTATTACTTGGACGACCCAGTACACTTGCTGGTTAGTTGAACGGAGTTGTGAATTCAAC
>NC_029780.3:25188998-25189374 GCF_000817695.3 Arachis duranensis | reverse complement strand
GTTGTTCGAGTATGGACAACTGACGGTTCATCTTGTTGCTCAGATTAGGTAATTTTCTTTTCAAAAATCTTTTTCAAAAATTTTCTTTTATTTTTCGTTTTTACAAACTTTATTTTCGAAAAAATTAATAAAAATACAAAAAAAATTAGAAAATCATAAAAATCAAAAATATTTTGTGTTTCTTTCTTGTTTGAATCTTGTGTTAATTTTTAAGTTTGGTGTCAATTGCATGCTTTTAAAAAAAAAATTTTCTTGCATTTTTCGAAAATCTCATGCATTCATAGTGTTCTTCATGATCTTCAAGTTGTTCTTGACAAGTCTTCTTGTTTGATCTTGATGATTTCTTGTTTTGTGTCTTTTCTTGTTTTTCATGTGC
>NC_029780.3:25185493-25185865 GCF_000817695.3 Arachis duranensis | reverse complement strand
GCTCTAAGTTTGGTGTTGTGAGGCCACAACCAAACTCTAAGTTTGGTGTTCAAACTCCATGTCCAAACTCTAAGTTTGGTGTGGAGACAACACACTCAAATTGACTTGATCATCTTGTGGCTCCATGAGAGGCACTGTCAAGCTATTGACATTAAAGAAGTGCTTGTTGGGAGGCAACCCAATTTTATCTAATTTTATTTTATTTTGTTTTAGTGTTATTTTTGTGTTGAATTAGGTACATGATCATGAGGAGTCACGAAAAAATAAAAAAAAAATTAAAAACAAAGTCAAAAAAACAGAAGAAAAAAATTTTCACCCTGGAGGCAGCGCAGACTGGCGTTCAACGCCAGTAAGATGCATCTGGCTGGCGTT
>NC_029780.3:25183855-25185321 GCF_000817695.3 Arachis duranensis | reverse complement strand
AACTGGCGTTCAACGCCAGAAACATGCATTACATGGGCGTTTAACGCCCAGAACATGCACCAATGGGCGTTTGAATGCCAGAATGATGCATGGAGGCAATTTACATGCCTATATGGTGAAGGAATGGTATTTCTTTTCACCTCAGGATCTGTGGACCCCACAGGATCCTCACCTCAGGATCTGTGGACCCCACAGGATCCCCACCTACCACATTCCCACCTTCTCTTTAATCCTAATCACACTCTCCTAATCCAAATCTCATTTTCAATGTCACACTTCCCAAAAAACCTTCACCAATCACCTCAATTCCTCTTCCCAATTACCCCATTCACCATTCACATCAACCCACTCTTCCCCATAAACCCCACCTACCCTCATAAAATTCAAATTCAATTTCCCACCCTTCCCACCCAAAATGGCCGAAACCTAACCCTCCCCCCTCCCTATAAATACTTCTCCTTTCTTCTTCATTTTCACCCAACACACCCCTTCTTCTCTCATATAGCCGAACCCCCTCCTCTCTTTCTCTACCAAAATTCTCTTCTTCTTCTTCCACTCTTCTTTTCTTTTTTGCTCGGGAATAATTCTCTTCTTCTTCTTCTACTCCTCTTTTCTTTTTTGCTCGAGGACGAGCAAATTTTAAGTTTGGTGTGGTAAAAAGCCTAAGCTTTTTATTTTTCATTCACCATCAATGGCACCCAAAACCGGAGTTTCCTCAAGAAAAGGGAAGGCAAAAGCTTCCACTTCTGAGTCATGGGAGAAGGAGAGATTCATCTCCAAGAGCCACCAAGACCACTTCTATGATGTTGTGGCAAAGAAGAAGGTGATCCCCGAAGTCCCTTTCAAGCTCAAAAAGAATGAGTATCCGGAAATCCGACATGAAATTCAAAGAAGAGGGTGGGAAGTCATAACCAACCCTATGCAACAAGTTGGAATATTGATGGTTCAAGAGTTCTATGCTAATGTTTTCATATAGTTTATACGCTTTTTGGCATTGTTTTCATATAGTTTTTAGTAAGTTTAAGCTACTTTTAGGGATGTTTTCACTAGTTTTTATGTTAA
Source organism: Arachis duranensis (assembly GCF_000817695.3). Classification (NCBI taxonomy): domain Eukaryota; kingdom Viridiplantae; phylum Streptophyta; class Magnoliopsida; order Fabales; family Fabaceae; genus Arachis; species Arachis duranensis. The sequence goes on along the minus strand of NC_029780.3, from coordinate 25,184,259 downwards.
ATTCACATTTCTGGACTTTACTATGAGTTTGTGTGTTTTTCTGTGATTTCAGGTAAATTCTGACTGAAATTGAGGGATTTGAGCAAAACTCTGAAGAAGGCTGACAAAAGGACTGCTGATGTTGTTGGAATCTGACCTCCCTGCACTCGAAACGGATTTTCTGGAGCTACAGAACTCCAATTGGCGCGCTCTCAACGGCGTTGGAAAGTAGACATCCAGGGCTTTCCAGCAATATATAATAGTCCATACTTTATTCGAAGAATGACGACGTAACTTGGCGTTAAACGCCAAGTACACGCTGCTGTCTGGAGTTAAACGCCAGAAAAACGTCATGATCCGGAGTTAAACGCCCAAAACACGTCATAAACTGAAGTTTGACGCCAAGAAATGCCTTAACTCGTGGA
>NC_029780.3:25179515-25180398 GCF_000817695.3 Arachis duranensis | reverse complement strand
CTAAAAAGAATCCTAGAACGGACTGTGATAGCCCAAAGAAAGGATTGGGCAAAGATTTTGGATGGTGCTCTGTGGGCGTACAGAACAGCATTCAAGACTCCTATAGGAACCTCTCCATACCAACTGGTGTATCGGAAGGCCTGTCATCTGCCCGTGGAACTGGAACATAAAGCCTACTGGGCAACCAGATTCCTAAACATAGATGCTCAGTTAGCTGGTGAAAAAAGATTGCTCCAGCTAAATGAGCTAGAGGAGTTCAGACTCAATGCCTTTGAAAATGCAAAAATTTATAAGGAAAAGGCAAAGAAGTGGCATGACAAGAATTTGTCAACCAGAGTCTTTGAGCCAGGACAAAAAGTTCTGCTCTTCAACTCTAGGCTCCGATTGTTTCCAGGAAAACTTAAATCCCGGTGGAGGGGTCCGTATGTGATTACAGGAGTATCACCATATGGATATGTTGAACTTCAGGATATTGATTCTGACAAAAAGTTCATTGTTAATGGACAGAGAATCAAGCATTATCTTGAAGGCAATTTTGAGCAGGAAAGCTCAAAACTGAGACTTGAGTGATTCTCAATGAAAGTCCAGCTAAAGACAGTAAAAAAGCGCTTGCTGGGAGGCAACCCAGCCATTAGCAGGTTATTTATTTTACTTAATAGCATATTGACATACATTCTACAAGGTTGATCATCAAAATTGAAGGAATTCACAGAGTTACAGAAGGATTCAGCGCAAAAAGCATAGAAAAAGAGCTTACTGGCGAAAAAACGCCAGTAAGGGGCATTTTGGGCGTTAAACGCCAGAATGGGCACCATTCTGGGCGTTTAACGCCAGTAAAGGTGCCATTTTGGGCGTTAAACGCCAGAATGGACACCATTCTGGG
>NC_029780.3:25168197-25176643 GCF_000817695.3 Arachis duranensis | reverse complement strand
GTAGACATCCTGGGCTTTCCAGCAATATATAATAGTCCATACTTTGCCTAAGATTTGATGGCCCAAACCGGCGTGGCAAATCAGCCTCAGAATTTCCAGCGTTTAACGATGGAACTGGCATAAAACTTGGAGTTAAACGCCCAAACTGGCATAAAAGCTGGCGTTTAATTCTAGAAAAGGTCTCTACACGAAAATGCTTCATTGCTCAGCCCAAGCACACACTAAGTGGACTCAGAAGTGGATTTTTATGTCATTTACTCATTTCTGTATACCCTAGGCTACTAGTTCACTATTAATAGGATCTTTTGACATTGTATCTGTACCTCATGACACTTTACATGTTTCTTTGTGTACTTTCCACGGCATGAGTCTCTAAACCCCATGGTTGGGGGTGAGGAGCTCTGCTGTGTCTTGATGGATTAATGCAATTACTACTGTTTTTTATTCAATCATGCTTGCTTCCATTCTAAGATATTACTTGTTCTTAAACCGGATGAATGTGATGATCCGTGACAATCATCATCATTCTCAACTATGAACGTGTGCCTGACAACCACCTCCGCGACAGATGATTAGCCGTGCTGTGACAGAGCGCGTTGAACATTTTCACTGAGAGGATGGGAGGTAGCCATTGACAACGGTGAAACCCTACATACAGCTTGCCATGGAAGGAGCCTTGCGTGTTTGAAGAAGAAGACAGTAGGAAAGCAGAGGTTCAGAAGACAGAGCATCTCCAAAACCTCAACCTATTCTCCATCACTGCAATTCAAGTACCTGTTTTATGTTCTTTTGCTTTTTACAATCAATCCTGATAATCTTTGATATCCTGACTAAGAGTTACAAGATAACCATAGCTTGCTTCAAGCCGACAATCTCCGTGGGATCGACCCTTACTCACGTAAGGTATTACTTGGACGACCCAGTGCACTTGCTGGTTAGTTGTGCGGGATTGCAAAGTGTGACTGCAATTTCGTGCACCACATGCATGGCCGATGCGTGCACGTGATTTGGAGCATTCCATAGCGACGTGCACGCACACTTGACGCGCACGCGTGATTAGCTCAGAGGACGAGCGTCGCGTATGCGTAACTGACGCGTACGCGTGACAAGGAGTTTTTGCAAATGACGCGTACGCATGACTGATGCGTACGCGTGACATACGCGATGTGCAGCAGTTGCAGAAAAATGCTGGGGGCGATTTTGGGCCAGTTTTAGATCCAGTTTTCGGCCCAGAAATATAGACTAGAGCCAGAAAATAGTAGAAACTCAAGACACATTCTCATTCTGCATAGTTTTAGTTTTAGTTCTAAATCTAGAGAGATTTCCACTTCTTCCTCTAGATTTTCTTCACATTCATAGATTTCTAGTTTTAATGCTTTTGATGTTTTGTGATTGGGATATTGAGAAGAGTTGCTACCTCCGTTGAAGCTTCATTATTCTAGTTTGTTCCCTTTGTCGCTTGCTCTTTCATATCCTTAATCCTTGTTCAGAGTTACAATTGGATTATTTTTAGAATTTATTAATACAAATAACCATTTTTACTTTTAATTAATTTTTAGTTATTATTTATTATGTCTCACTTTTATTCCTCTCTTAATTCTGTGAAAGTTATTTTTATATTAATGGAGTAGTTTCCTACTTGATTGGGAGTTGATTAAGAGGAGAACCTTGAGTTGGGATACTCAAGTGTTAATCCTAATTGGGAGTTGTTGGCTGACTCTCCTGTCTCCGACTCTAATCCTTTCTTAGGAAAGGATTAGGACGCAAGCGATAGGATTAGTTGGAGAATTACTTGACTTTCCCTTATTATATAAGGGATAACTAAGTAGAATGACAACCCTTTTATTATTACACTTGGGAAAATTCAACAAGGATAGAACTTCTAATTAATCTTCACCCGGTCAAGACTTTTATTTGAATTACATAAATTCTCAATCATTTATTTCTCTATTTCTCTAACTCAAAAAATTTCTTGGAAAACCTCTGATCAGTAAATAGCACTCTCTCTGCAACTCGTTAGGAGACGACATGGGATTCATACTCCCAGTATTTTATTTCTAAAATTTGTGACAACTATTTTAAAATTGATACGCAGAATCTTCATTGGTTAAGAGCTATACTTGCAATGCTGTTTTCTCTATAAACTCTTCATCGGTGATTTTCTGCCACGTCAATTTTTGGCGCCATTGCCGGGGAGTTACAACAGTGTGCTAATTTATTGGTCAGAATTTATTTATTTGCATTTTATTTTCTTTTATTTTATTACCATGAGCTGTATGTTTCTTTCACTAAATGATGCGTTCACTGCCTGATCCAAGCCTACCCGCATTTGATCCTGAAATTGAAAGAACTATTTCACGTATAAGGCAGGCTCGGTGTCGGTTAGTGCTATCTGAGGACGAATTTGAAACGTTATTTAAGGAAGAAACAAGCTCCCTTTCTACTGATTTGGTTGATTTAAGCACAGAGAACATGGCAGCTCTCAGGAGGATTACTCTCCAGTAAGCAGGAGCTCCAGACTTTACACTGCCACCTTTCCAAGCGCGTCATCCAAATATGGGTACAGATATTGAACTGAAAACTGCACTAATCAATCTACTGCCGAAGTTTCATGGCTTACCTACTTAAGAGCCTCTCAAGCACCTCAGGGATTTTTAGACAGCCTATTCAACTGTTAAGCGTAATGGTACAGCTGAGACTTCTATTCTGCTAGCCGCCTTCCCGTTTTCTCTTGAGGGAAAAGCGAGGGAGTGTTACTACACTTAACCTGAAGCAGTTGTTACTAAATGGGATACGCTTAGAAGAGAATTCTTAGAAAAATACTTTCCAACTGAAGTTACTGATAGACTGAGGAAAGAAATTTTAATGATTATTCAAGGTGAATCTAAGACTCTTACAAATATTGGGAGTGCTTCAATAATCTCCTAGACGCATGCCCCCACCACATGATTAACAAGGTGGTGTTGATAAGCTACTTCACACAGGGCATGAAGCCTCAGGACAAGACTACATTAGATGGTGCGAGCAATGGTTCTCTGAAAAAGTATAAGACCATAGACGAAGCATGGCAACAGATCGCCGACCTGGCTGAGTCTGCTCAGAATCACAAGCACAGAAACAACCATCCCAAAGCTGTGGCAGAGATTTTCTCTAGCAGTGAGAATACTGCTCTCACACAGAGCCTATGTGAGATGACCAACCTACTGAAGCAGATATATCTGGGTTAGCAACTGTCTCAACCTCCCTCACCACAACATAGTCAACAACTGGTTCCTTAGAGAGTATGCGGGATATGCGTTGATTATAGTCATTACACTGATGAGTGTCCACAGCTCCAACATAAGGACAACACCTTGACAGCTACTCACAATTTCTATGACCGCCCGAATCAAGGATATTATCAACAAGGCGGCAACTATAACCAAGGTGGGAACTTTAACCAGGGTTGGCAAGACAACTCCAACCAGGGGTGGAGAGATAATTCCAACCAAGACTGGAGGGACAACCATAACAGAGGAGGCAAAGACAACCACGAAAATCAGAGGTGGAATAATAATAACAACCAGCAAAATTGGTATCAGCAGAATCCTCTATATCAACAGCAGAACCAGAGCCAACCTTACAGAGCACCTCACCTAAGGCAGCTCCAAGCGTCTCAGCAAACCCCTTAGATTACTTATCCCCCTTCCTCTTCTAATGACGAGTTGCTACACTCTATTGATCAAAGACAGAAGACCATGGAGAACAACCTTACCTTTACCTTAAACGGTATGAACTCTACTTTACAAGCTCTCCTCTCACAGATTGGATTACTGAATACCTCTAACAATTAGCAGCCAGCTCAAATACACTTCCCTCTCAACCTTTACCCAACCCAAAGGAGGAATCAATGCCATTACTTTGAGGTCTGGGACTACACTGCAAGAGAGGAATCAGGAGGACCTAAGCCCACAAGAACACGCCCCAGTTGAGGACATGGTTGAAGTGGAGGATGTTGAAGTGGAAGAGGAAGTACAAGACATGGTTGAAGAAGAAGCAGCTCAACCAGAGAATAGCGCATCTAAGACAGTTGAAGCTACTAGAGACACCATCTCTATTCCATTTCCACACCTTGCATGGAAGCCCAAAAAGCAGATGGAACTTGACCCAAAAATGGTAGAAATCTTCAAAAAGGTTGAGGTAACTGTTCCCCTTTTTCATGTTATTCAGCAAGTACCTAAATATGCAAAGTTTTTGAAAGATTTATGTATACATGGTGCACGAAATTGCAATCACACTTTTGCAATTCCGCACAACTAACCAGCAAGTGCACTGGGTCGTCCAAGTAATACCTTACGTGAGTAAGGGTCGATCCCACGGAGATTGTCGGCTTGAAGCAAGCTATGGTTATCTTGTAACTCTTAGTCAGGATATCAATAATTATCAGGGTTGATTATGAAAAGTAAAAGAACATGAAATAAGTACTTGTTTTGCAGTAATGGAGAACAGGTTGAGGTTTTGGAGATGCTCTATCTTCTGAATCTCTGCTTTCCTAATGTCTTCTTCTTCAAGCACGCAAGGCTCCTTCCATGGCAAGCTGTATGTAGGGTTTCACCGTTGTCAATGGCTACCTCCCATCCTCTCAGTGAAAATGTTCAACGCGCTCTGTCACAGCACCGCTAATCATCTGTCGGTTCTCAATCGGGTTGGAATAGAATCCAGTGATTCTTTTGCGTCTGTCACTAATGCCCAGCCCTCAGGAGTTTGAAGCTCATCACAGTCATTCAAACCCTGAATCCTACTCGAAATACCACAGACAAGGTTTAGACTTACCGGATTCTCATGAATGCCGCCATCAATTCTAGCTTATACCACGAATATTTTGATTAAGGAATCTAAGAGATATGCGTTCGGTCTGAGGTAGAACGGAAGTGGTTGTCAGTCACGCGTTCATAGGTGAGAATCATGATGAGTGTCACGAATCATCACATTCATGAAGTTAAGGACAAAGTGATATCTTCCATCACATTCATCAGGTTTAGGAACAAGTGATATCTTAGAATGGAAGCAAGCATGATTGAATGAAAAACAGTAGTAATTGCATTAATCCATCAAGACACAGCAGAGCTCCTCACCCCCGACCATGGGGTTTAGATACTCATGACATAGAAGATACAATGAGAAACGTGTAAAGTGTCATGAGGTGTAGATACAATGTCAAAAGATCCTATTAATAGTGAACTAGTAACCTAGGGTATACAGAAATGAGTAAATGACGTAAAAATCCACTTCTGGATCCACTTAGTGTGTGCTTGGACTGAGCATTGAAGCTTTCATGTGTAGAGACTTTTTCTGGAGTTAAACGTCAGCTTTTATGCCAGTTTGGGCGTTTAACTCTAATTTTTATGCCAGTTCCAGCGTTAAACGCTGGGAATTCTGAAGCTGATTTGCAACGCCGGTTTGGGCCATCAAATCTCGAACAAAGTATGGACTATGATACATTGCTGGAAAGCCCAGGATGTCTACTTTTCAACGCCGTTGAGAGCGCGCCAATTGGGTATCTGTAGCTCCAGAAAATCCACTTTGAGTGCAGGGAGGTCAGAATCCAACAACATCTGCAGTCCTTTTCAGCCTCTAAATCAGATTTTTGCTCAGGACCCTCAATTTCAGCCAGAAAATACCTGAAATCACAGAAAAACACACAAACTCATAGTAAAGTCCAGAAAAGTTAATTTTAACTAAAAACTAATAAAAGTATACTAAAAACTAACTAGAACATACTAAAAACATACTAAAAACAATGCCAAAAAGCGTATAAATTATCCGCTCATCACAACACCAAACTTAAATTGTCGCTTGTCCCCAAGCAACTGAAAATCAAAATAGAATAAAAAGAAGAGAATATACTATAGACTCCAAAATATCAAAGAAACTTAGCTCCAATTAGATGAGCGGGACTAGTAGCTTTTTGCTTCTGAACAGTTTCGGCATCTCACTTTATCCTTTGAAGTTTAGAATGATTGGCATCCATAGGAACTCAGAACTCAGATAGTATTATTGATTCTCCTAGTTAAGAATTATGATTCTTGAACACAGCTACTTTATGAGTCTTGGCTGTGGCCCAAAGCACTCTGTCTTCCAGTATTACCACCGGATACATACATGCCACAGACAGATAATTGGGTGAACCTTTTCAGATTGTGACTCAGCTTTGCTAGAGTCCCCAATTAGAGGTGTCCAGGGTTCTTAAGCACACTCTTTTTGCCTTGGATCATATCTTTTTCTTCTATTTTTTTTTTTGCATTACTGCTTTTTCTTGCTTCAAGAATCAATTTGATGATTTTTCAGATCCTCAATAACAGTTTTCTTTTTCCTCATTCTTTCAAGAGCCAACAATTTTAACATTCTTAAAACAACAAATTCAAAAGACATATGCACTGTTCAAGCATTCATTCAGAAAGCAAAAAGTATTGTCACCACATCAAACTAATTAAGCTAGTTTTAAAGATGAATTCGAAATCCTGTACTTCTTGTTCTTTTGTGATTAAAGCATTTTTCATTTAAGAGAGGTGATGGATTCATAGGACATTCATAGCTTTAAGACATGAACTTTAAATTTTATTAATTATAAATTAAGAACAAGACTCAAAAATAGACATAAGATGAGACTAGTAGGAATAAAAAAAACAAAAATTTAAATAGGCTCCTAATGAAAAATAGAAAATAAAGAACAAGGAGTTTAAAGAACGGGTCCACCTTAGTGATGGCGGCTTGTTCTTCCTCTTGAAGATCTTATGGAGTGCTTGAGCTCCTCAATGTCTCTTCCTGGCCTTTGTTGCTCCTCTCTCATGATTCTATGATCTTCTTTAATTTCATGGAGGAGGATGGAATGTTCTTGGTGCTCCACCCTTAGTTGTCCCATGTTGGAACTCAATTCTCCTAGGGAGGTGTTGATTTGCTCCCAATAGTTTTGTGGAGGAAAGTGCATCCCTCGAGATGAATATCTCCATCTCCCATGGCTCAGAGGTGGAAGCTTTTGCCTTTCCTTTCCTCTTTCTAGAGGTTTCTCCGGCCTTAGGTGCCATAAATGATTATAGAGAAACAAAAAGCAACGCTTTTACCACACCAAACTTAGAAGGTTTGCTCGTCCTCGAGCAAAAGAAGAAAGAAGAGAGAGAGTGGTGGGATAGGTGGGGATCCTGTGGGGTCCACAGATCCTGAGGTGTCAAGGATAATTCATCCTTGTACCAAGTGGCGAGCAGAAATGCTCCTTCTGCCAATCCTGGCGTTAAACGCCGGGCTGGTGCCCATTTCTGGCGTTTAACGCCAACTTGGTGCCCATTCTTGGCGTTTAACGCCAGTCTGGTGCCCCTTTCTGGCGTTAAACGCCCAGATTGGTGCCAGACTGGGCGTTAAACGCCCATTTGCTGCCCTTACTGGCGTTTAAACGCCAGCAAGGTTTTCCTCCAGGGTGTGCTGTTTTTCTTTCTGTTTTTGCTTTTTTAATTGATTTTGTGACTTTTCATGATCATCAACCTACAAAAAACATAAAATAACAAAGGAAAATAGATAAATATAACATTGGGTTGCCTCCTAACAAGCGCTTCTTTAATGTCAGTAGCTTGACAGTGGGCTCTCATGGAGCCTCACAGATGTTCAGAGCAATGTTGGAACCTCTCCAACACCAAACTTAGAGTTTGGGTGTGACTTCCCAACACCAAACTTAGAGTTTGATTGTGGGGGCTCTGTTTGACTCTGTTTTGAGAGAAGCTCTTCATGCTTCCTCTCCATGGTTACAGAAGGAGAACCTTGAGTCTTATAGTTTGCACTGTCTGCAAGCCACGGAGCTTCCTGAATAGCAAACAATTGCTCATCCGGAAAAGTTTCAGAGATCTCAGTAGGAGGGAGGGATGCTCCTGCTACTGGTTCTATCCGGGACAGGTGATCAGCTACTTGATTCTCTGTCCCTTTTCTGTCTCTTATTTCTATATCAAACTCTTGCAGAAGTAACACCCATTAGTTCAAATGGTAATGTCCAGTCTGGTGCAGAGATGACTGGTGCTGTGACCAGCTTAGCTTTCAGAGTCTCAAACGCCTGTAGACACTCATTATCAAAAATAAATGGAGTGTCAGCAGCTAGCAGATTACTCAGAGGTTTGGCAATTTTTGAAAAATCCTTTATAAACCTTCTGTAGAATCCTGTATGCCCCAAAAAGCTTCTGATTGCCTTAACATTGGTAGGTGGTGGTAATTTTTCAATTACTTCAACTTTAGCTTGATCCACCTCTATTCCCTTGTTTGAAATTTTATGCCCAAGGACAATCCCTTCAGTCACCATAAAGTGACATTTTTCCCAGTTTAAAACTAGGTTGGTCTCTTGGCATCTTTTCAGAACAAGTGCTAGATGGTTAAGGCAGGAGCTGAATGAGTCCCCAAATACTGAGAAGTCATCCATGAAGACTTCCAG
>NC_029780.3:25167937-25168172 GCF_000817695.3 Arachis duranensis | reverse complement strand
TGATGAGCGGATAATTTATACGCTTTTTGGCATTGTTTTTATATAGTTTTTAGTAAGTTTAAGCTACTTTTAGGGATGTTTTCACTAGTTTTTTATGATAAATTCACATTTCTGGACTTTACTATGAGTTTGTGTGTTTTTCTGTGATTTCAGGTAAATTCTGACTGAAATTGAGGGACTTGAGCAAAACTCTGAAAAAGGCTGACAAAAGGACTGCTGATGCTGTTGGAATCTG
>NC_029780.3:25162744-25164046 GCF_000817695.3 Arachis duranensis | reverse complement strand
TAGTTTCATGAATGAAACCAGATCTTCCATTAGAAATTTGGAAGCACAAGTGGGCCAGCTGAGTAAGAAAGTTATTGAAACTCCTCCCAGTACTCTCCCAAGCAATACAAAAGAAAATCCAAAAGGAGAGTGCAAGGCCATTGATTTACTCAAAATGGCCGAATGCACTAGGGAGGAGGAGGACGAAAATCCTAGTGAGGAAGACCTTCTGGGACGTCCTTCAAGCAAGAAGGAGTTTCCTATTAAGGATCCAGAGGAATCTGAGGCTCATACAGAGACCATAGAGATTCCACTAAACTTTCTTCTGCCATTCATGAGCTCTGAAGACTATTCATCCTCTGAAGAGGATGAAGATGTGACTGGAGAGCAAGTTGCTCAATATTTAGGAGCTATCATGAAGCTGAATGCCAAGCTATTTGGTAATGAGACTTGGGAAAGTGAACCTCCCTTGCTCATTAGTGACTTAGATACTTGGATTCAGGAAACTCTACCTCAAAAGAAACAAGATCCTGACAAGTTCTTAATACCTTGCACCATTGGCACCATGAGCTTTGAAAAAGCTCTATGTGATTTTGGGTCAGGGATAAATCTGATGCCACTCTCTGTAATGGAGAAGCTGGGGATCATTGAGGTACAACATGCCTTGTTCTCATTACAATTGGCAGACAAGTCAATGAGGCAAGCTTACGGAATAGTAGAGGACATGCTAGTAAAGGTTGAAGGCCTTTACATCCCTACTGATTTCATAATCCTAGACACTAGGAAGGAAGATGATGAATCCATCATCCTAGGGAAGACCTTTCCTAGCCACAGCAGAAGCTGTGATAGATGTCAACAGAGGAGAGTTAGTCCTTCAATTGAATGGGGCCTACCTTGTGTTTAAGGCACATGGCCATCCCTCTATGACAGAAAAGAGTAAGCATGAAGAGCTTCTCTCAGTTCAAGGTCAAGAAGAGTCCACACAGTCAAACTCTAAGTTTGGTGTTGTGAGGCCACAACCAAACTCCAAGTTTGGTGTTCAAATTCCATATCCAAACTCTAAGTTTGGTGTGGAGACAACACACTAAATTGATCTGATCATCTTGTGGCTCCATGAGAGCCACTGTCAAGCTATTGACATTAAAGAAGCGCTTGTTGGGAGGCAACCCAATTTTATTTATCTAATTTTATTTTATTTTGTTTCTTTGTTATTTTTGTGTTTAATTAGGTACATGATCATGAGGAGTCACGAAAAAATCAAAAAAATTAAAAACAGAGTCAAAAACAGAAGAAAAAAATTTTTCACCCTGGAGGACGCACGGG
>NC_029780.3:25161549-25162203 GCF_000817695.3 Arachis duranensis | reverse complement strand
AAAAACCTTCACCAATCACCTCAATTCCTCTTCCCAATTACCCCATTCACCATTCACATCAACCTCCTCTTCCCCATACACCCCACCTACCTTCATCAAATTCAAATTCAATTTCCCACCCTTTCCCACCCAACATGGCCGAACTCCAACCCCCTCTCCCTATAAATACCTTTCCTTTCTTCTTCATTTTCACACAAACACAAACCCCTTCTTCTCCCATATAGCCGAAACCACTCTTCTCCCTCTCTTCCCTATTCTCTTCTTCTTCTTCTTCTACTCTTCTTTTCTTTCTTGCTCGAGGATGAGCAAATTTTAAGTTTGGTGTGGTAAAAAGCCTAAGCTTTTTATTTTTCATTCACCATCAATGGCACCTAAGACCGGAGTATCCTCAAGAAAAGGGAAAGGGAAGACAAAAGCTTTCACCTCCGAGTCATGGGAGAAGGAAAGATTCATCTCCAAGAGCCATCAAGACCACTTCTATGATGTTGTGGCAAAGAAGAAGGTGATCCCCGAGGTCCCCTTCAAGCTCAAAAAGAATGAGTATCCGGAAATCCAACATGAAATTCAAAGAAGAGGGTGGGAAGTCATAACCAACCCCATGCAACAAGTTGGAATATTGATGGTTCAAGAGTTCTATGCTAATGCATGGATCAC
>NC_029780.3:25156481-25158037 GCF_000817695.3 Arachis duranensis | reverse complement strand
TGAACTCTGTTTTACTCTGCTTTACCCAGCCCATTTCATGAATGCTATGGCAGACTTTCTTATCCTCTTTGATTTCTTGGCTCATAAACTGCATTTGTGATTCACTGATTCCAATTTTTGCTTTTTTTTTATTATTTCTATTCGAATCAGCATCACCCTGTTTTTCTTGTTCGATTATGAGTACTTCTATTCTTACCTGTGAATCACTGTTATATGGAATTTTTCTATGCCACTTACTTTAACCGGCACTTTACTAACTCCCTAATTTTAATTTACTAATTTCTTTTTCAAAATTCTAACCATACTAACCCTTTTGATCTCTTTTCTGATTATTTTCACTTTCCTCTACCTTTCTCACTATGGCATATTGATTTTTTCTCTTTCCATTTAACACTCATTCATCCACATTTCCATTCCATGAAGACTTCCAGAAATTTCTCTACCATATCTGAGAAGATAGAGAGCATGCACCTCTGAAAGGTTGCAGGTGCATTGCACAGACCAAAAGGCATCCTTCTGTAGGCAAATACTCTAGAAGGACATGTAAATGCTGTTTTCTCTTGGTCCTGAGGATCTACTTCAATTTGGTTGTAACCTGAGTAGCCGTCCAAAAAGCAGTAGTATTCATGACCTGCTAGTCTCTCTAGCATCTAGTCTATGAATGGTAAAGGAAAATAATCCTTTCTGGTGACTGTATTGAGCCTTCTGTAGTCAATACACATGCGCCACCCTGTAACTGTTCTTGTAGGAACAAGTTCATTCTTTTCATTATGAATCACTGTCATGCCTCCCTTCTTAGGGACAACGTGGACAGGGCTCACCCAGGGGCTATCAGAAATAGGATAAATAACCCCAGCCTCTAGTAACTTAGTAACCTCTTTCTGCACTACCTCCTTCATGGCTGGATTTAGCCGCCTTTGTGGTTGAACCACTGGCTTAGCATCATCCTCCAATAGAATCTTGTGCATGCATCTGGCTGGGCTAATGCCCTTAAGATCACTTATGGACCACCCAAGAGCTGTCTTGTGTGTCCTTAGCACTTGAATTAGTGCTTCCTCTTCCTATGGATTTAAAGCAGAGCTTATGATCACTGGAAAAGTGTCACCTTCTCCCAGAAATGCATATTTTAAGGATGGTGGTAGTGGCTTGAGCTCTGGTTTAGGAGGCTTATCTTCTTCCTGAGGAATTTTCAGAATTTTTTTTATTTCCTTTAGTTCCTCCAGATCATGCTGAACATCTTTAAAGATGTCATCTAGCTCTGATTCAAGACTTTCAGTCATATTGATCTCCTCCACCAAAGAGTCAATAATATCAGTGCTCATGCAGTCATTTGATGTGTCTGGATGCTGCATAGCTTTGACAACATTCAACTTAAACTCATCCTCATTGACTCTCAGGGTTAATTCCCCTTTTTGGACGTCAATGAGGGTCCGTCCAGTTGCTAGGAAAGGTCTTCCTAGAATGAGAGTTGCACTCTTGTGCTCCTCCATTTCCAGCACTACAAAGTCAGTGGGAAAGGCAAATGGCCCAACCTTGACAATCATGTCCTCAATTAT
>NC_029780.3:25140765-25155771 GCF_000817695.3 Arachis duranensis | reverse complement strand
TGCTAGCGTACAAATATTGATTTCTAGCAACAGTATCTATAAGCTCTTGAGCCTCTTCAATTGTCTTCCTCATGTGTATAGATCCACCAGCTGAGTGGTCTAAAGACATCTGAGCTTTTTCTGTAAGCCAATAGTAGAAGATGTCTAACTGTACCCCCTCTGAAAACATTTCAGAGGGGCATTTTCTTAGCATACCTCTATACCTCTCCCAGGCATTATAAAGGGATTCATTATCCTTTTGTTTAAAGCCTTGGATGTCCAGCCTTAGCTGTGTCATCCTTTTTGGAGGGTAAAATTGATTCAGGAATTTGTCTGATAACTGTTTCCATGTCTTTATGCTTGCTGTAGGTTGGTTATTCAACCACCTCTTAGCTTGATCTTTTACAGCAAATGGAAACAGTAATAATCTGTAGACATCCTGATCACTACAACAAATAAGGCTTTTCGCAACGGTCAAAAACCATTGCCGTAGATTGAAAAACCGTTCCCAAAACTTTAGGCAACGCTTTGGCAACGGTTTTTGACCTGTGGTATATGCGGCCGTTACCAATGCTCAAAGGCAACGGTTTTTTTACCTAAGACAACGGTAACAGAAAAACCGTTGCCACAGTTAGTGGCATAGACAACGGTTTTGACGAAAAATTTTAAACAACGGTTTTCATCCGTTACTCAATAAGCAACGGTTTTAAACTGTTGTGGTTTTATTATTCACATAGCCAATGGTTTTAAACGGTTACCGTGGGTGCCAAGTTTCGGCAACGGTTTTAAAACCATTGCCAGTTTATAGACATCTAGGACAATGGTTTTAAAGCGTTATCGTTGATGTCGTTTTTCGGCAATGGTTTTGATACCATTACCATTTAGTAGTCATCTAAGACAACGATTTTAAAGCGTTACCGTTGGAGTCGTATTTTGGCAACGGTTTTATTATGTAGTCATCTTTGATTTCAGTTTTTTTTTTTTAATTATTTAGTGTCAATAAATAATCTAAACTATTTGAATCTAGTCACTAAAGAAAAATAATTGAACATTTCCCATCAAATTTAACTTATAAAAGTTGTTGTAAGATCTACAATATCATCTAAGTTTGCAAAAAATATAATAACAAAAGAGAGTTGAAATAGCTAAGTAGCAAATAGTCATCATGTCCACAAATATTATTTGCTAGTAAGAATAAAATACATGTGTACATTTCCAGATACTTTCTAAAAGAAACAAGACTAAAGTTCTCACTTGAACATATTCCCAAATGGCTTCTTTATCTTTAATCCCCTTCCAATTTGTGTAAATTAATGGACAAAAATCTGAATTCCTAGCCACTGTGCCAAAAAATTTGCTCAAGTTGTTTACAGCTTCATCAGTAGGACCAATTGCCTCTCCTTCAATATCTAGAGTAATTTCTTCTCTATCTTCCAACTATCTTTCATGAATCTTCAAGCATTGTGTGTTGTCTCTATACGAAGATACTAATTATATACCATCCCTCTTATTGATTTATAAGATATTTAATTGAAAAAAAAAAAGAACAAATTAAAGTAACCTATTGAGTTAAATTTGGTCACGAAACAAAACTAAAGTAAAAAATTACCAAATTCAATTCACAAATTGGAATTCAATTAACACAAATTTTTAGAAATTTCGGCAGCATTCTGGTAGTAAATAGGACATTTCTGAATTTAAACAAACAGCAGAATCAACCCATATGAACTCACTAAAATCAAATCAGCACTAATCAGGATCAATTTATATGAATTAAACGGCAGCAAGTGAAAAATGGCAATCAGCAGCAAGGATAAAGCAAGGCATGACATCAGCCATTAACAAGGATAAAGCAGCACCATACAATTTGAAACAAAATTGCAACAACCATCATTTGCAATTAAAACAGCTCAGAAAACTATTCATTCCAGGCATCAGCAGCAACCAAAAAGTTCAACCTAAATCCACTACAAATCAGATATAACTTCCTAACCACCTATAATCCACTAAGCATGCATAACTAAACTGCCTAATCTAACAAAAACTGAACAAACTAATTAAACTAAGAAAATGTTATTAGGGAAAAAAATTGATTAAAATACTCCCGCGCGCGCGCACACACACACCTCACACAAAACAAATCACACACTCATCTCACCCAAAACTCAATCTCCACACATCCAATATCCATTGAAAACCATAATCTCTTCCTATTCTCTTCAAGCATCTTATCCAGCTCTTTCCTCTCTTTTCTAGCTTGTTCCTGCACCATATAAAGAATCCCCAACCAAATGAAGACATTGTCTTTTCTTAAGCTTTGAAATCATACATGTATCATAAAGATGATATGAGACCAGAAAAACAAAAAGAAAACTAATTAGGACCTCAACCTGCATTTCTAGAAGAAGATACTACATACTATTATTGTTATTAGGCACAGAACATAGCAGTGATGATAAATCATGCAAATAGTGGTTCGGCATTTGTGTTGATGACATTTTAAGGCCAGAGATGTTCACATGATAGATGATCATCAAGAAAGGGGAAGTGTTGTGTTGTGTCAGAGAAAACGTCCCACCTTTTTAATTGAGTCTCGTCTGTTTTGAGAATTTTATGTGCCATTGGGGGTGTAGAGGGACATCATCCAATTGTCTTTACAAACAACATGTGACTTGTGCTATGCATTCATCCAATTTAGTACTGCCTAAGCATCAAATCTTACACCAATTTCACAAAACAGATAGAACAAAAGTAATAATAATAAATATACAAGATTGCAACACTAACCTTGGATTTTGGTTGAGTGGTTTAAAGAAATATAGTGAAAGAGATAGTTATTTATATAAGAAGGTTCAGTATTAATCTAGAATTAAACCTAGAAATAGCATTTCTTGTGTAATTTGATTAATATAGGACACTGAAAGGGATTCATTTAAGGATGAGTAATTTGAACATATTTTAAAGATACTCAAAGGTACCAAGATTACTACAGAATTTATTCACACTAAAACAATTGCTGAAAATATGACAATTTTAGTGCTTGAAACTCTCTCGCACTATAATACTATATATATGATCCAATTAACTTTGTAGGCATTCTAAAATTAAAACTATTAAACTTTAAAAATAAATCCCCTACCTCAGAGTGTCGAACTAGCAGGAATTAATTGCGACGAACCCCTTTTTCTTAATCCATGGCAACAGCAGCAACATTTTCGATCACTTTCCAGCAGTAGCAGCGGCACTGGAGCAGTGAAAAGGCAGGGCAGTTCAGACCAACGGCTCCAGCAACCTCCTCTGGCGAGTTCTGTCCCTTTCTCCATCGCTGTTTTGTATCGCAGTGAACCATTAGTAGCAGACGTCTCGATTGGTACCAGCGGCGAGTTCCAACAGTTGAGGATTGAATGAAGTTGCAGCGGCAAGGAAGACGACCATGACAGCAGCAGCAACCCCCTTTCTGCGGTGACGGCAACAGAAGCTTCACTGGCGGTGAGTGTGACTCGACGGTGAGTGTGGCAGATTGGAAGAATATGGTGGTATTGGCGGCTCAGGGGAAGGCAGAACGGCGATAGCGATCGTGGCTCCAGTGAAGGTGACGGCTTCTTCTACTCCTCGTCGCGGTCCTTGGCTCGCATCTCCCTCATCTCAATCTCGGGCTTCCCTCAGCGACACAGAACTGACGGCGGCTCAGACGGCAGCGGTGACGTTGAAGCACGACGGCGACGAGGCGTTGGTGGCGGGACAGCTCCGTCGCAGACTCTGTCTCCCTCTCACGCCTGTCGTTCTCTTCCTCACATCCGACTCTCTCTCGGTCACCCCTCTACCTTCACCTGACGATGACAACGACAACGGTGGAACCCTTCCCGGCGCCATCCCCTCCCTCGCTTCTCCTTCCTCTTCTTCTCCATTTCCCCCTCGACCTCCCCCTGTTTCTCGTTTCTCCCCTTTTCTTTCCTTCTGTGTGTGTGAGTTGTGTTTAATTTAGGGCACAAAGGAAATTTGGGATAATAGGGTTTAAATTAAGAATTTTTAGAATTAGGGTAAAATGTATATAAGTAATATAATAATTTTTATAAAATATTTGAGATCAAATTATAATTTAATATTTGAATATAATATTGTAAAGATTATTTTTGGAGCATATAAAATTTTATTTATTAATATATTATTGATTTTTAATTTTAATTTGTATAAAATAATTAATTATAATAAAAATTGTACATAATTATCTTAAATTTAAAGTATTTATAAAAACTAATTTAATCATTTCTAACATATTAATCTAAGAGTTCAATTTAATAAAATAAATCGTAATTTATTCATAATAAAAATTTCTTAAATTAAATTACCTAACACTTCCATTATTGAATTTTAATTTTAAATCACATGAAATAACTAATTATAAAAATTATATAAGATTATTAATTAACTTAACTCCATATATTAATAAAACTAATTTAATTACTCTTCAAAGATTAGTTTATAAAAATAAGAAATTCAAAATAAAATAAGTCACAATTTATTTATATAATTATTTGAAATTATTTTTATTGGTATTGTTTAATTTGTATAATTATTTAAATAATATTAGAAAATTGTTGTTTCATAAACAATTGTTGTAATGGTTGTAAAACCGTTTTTTAAAATAGTCAAAGAGAATGGTTTTATTTTGTTAGTATAGCGTAATGAAAATTTGAACTTCAACAGCAACACTGTAAAAACCGTTGTCTAAGACCATCTAATAGAACGGTTTTAAAGTGTAGCATTTTGGCAACAATTTTTATGCGTTTCTTTTGTACAATTATTTAAACAACAATAAAAAACCGTTGCTTAAATACAAATCATGGTAACGGTTATAAAACCGTTCTTTAAAGTAGTCAAAGAGAACGGTTTTAATTTGTTGCTATAAAATAATGAAAAATTGAATTCAACAGTAACACTATAAAAAACCGTTGTCTAAACCTATCTGAGAGAACGGTTTTAAGGTGTTACAAAATTTGGCGTTGCTAAAGGTCATATTTGTTGTAGTGGATCCACCTCTTTATCACGTACTGTGTCAGCAAGTTGTAAGAACTGTGCCAGAAACTCAGTAGGTTCTTCCTGTGGAAGACCAGAATACTGGCAATTTTGCTGCACCATGATAATGAGTTGAGGGTTCAGCTCAAAGCTGCTTGCTTTGATGGGAGGTATACAGATGCTACTCCCATATGCAGCTGTAATGGGGTTAGCATATGACCCCAAAGTTCTTCTGAACTTCTCAATTCCACTTAGGTCCATGATGGAGAAAGGGAAATGATATGGATTGCAAGTAGATTAATTTTTTTTTAAAATGACCGAAAATAATAAAATAAAACAAAAGGAAAATAAAATAAAATGTCAAAAACTAAAATAAAATAAAATCAAAGCAAATTGAAAACTAAATCAATCAACTAATTAAAAAGATTTTGGAATTGGCAATAAAAAAGATATTATTGAAAATTATTTTGAAAAAGATTTGATTTTTTTTTTTGAAATGAGGAAAGAGAAAAACAATAAAATGACACCAAACTTAAAATTTTTAGAAAATCAAACACTAATTTTCGAAAATTTTAAAGGAAAAACACAAAGAGGACACCAAACTTAGAATTTTTAAGGATCAAAAGGGGACTAAGGACATGCAAATTCGAAAATTAAAAGAAAAACAAAAGCATGCAATTGACACCAAACTTAAAATATGAAACTAAACTCAAATAAAAGACTCTAAACCAACAAAAATAAAACAGTCCTAATCTAAGCAACAAGATAAGCCGTCAGTTGTCCAAACTCGAACAATCCCCGGCAACGGCGCCAAAAACTTGGTGCACGAAATTGCAATCACACTTTTGCAATTCCGCACAACTAACCAGCAAGTGCACTGGGTCGTCCAAGTAATACCTTACGTGAGTAAGGGTCGATCCCACGGAGATTGTCGGCTTGAAGCAAGCTATGGTTATCTTGTAACTCTTAGTCAGGATATCAATAATTATCAGGGTTGATTGTGAAAAGTAAAAGAACATGAAATAAGTACTTGTTTTGCAGTAATGGAGAACAGGTTGAGGTTTTGGAGATGCTCTATCTTCTGAATCTCTACTTTCCTAATGTCTTCTTCTTCAAGCACGCAAGGCTCCTTCCATGGCAAGCTGTATGTAGGGTTTCACCGTTGTCAATGGCTACCTCCCATCCTCTCAGTGAAAATGTTCAACGCGCTCTGTCACAGCACGGCTAATCATCTGTCGGTTCTCAATCGGATTGGAATAGAATCCAGTGATTCTTTTGCGTCTGTCACTAACGCCCAGCCCTCAGGAGTTTGAAGCTCGTCACAGTCATTCAATCCTTGAATCCTACTTAGAATACCACTGACAAGGTTTAGACCTTCCGGATTCTCTTGAATGCCGCCATCAATTCTAGCGTATACCACGAAGATTCTGATTAAATAATCCAAGAGATATCTACTCAATCTAAGGTAGAACGGAGGTGGTTGTCAGGCACGCATTCATAGTTGAGAATGATGATGAGTGTCACGGACCATCACATTCATCAGGTTTAGGAACAAGTGATATCTTAGAATGGAAGCAAGCATGATTGAATGAAAAACAGTAGTAATTACCATTAATCCATCAAGACACAGCAGAGCTCCTCACCCCCAACCATGGGGTTTAGAGACTCGTGCCAGTTTGGGCGTTTAACTCCCATTCTTGTGCCAGTTCCGGCGTTTTACGCTAGAATTCTTGAGCTGACTTGGAACGCCTGTTTGGACCATCAAATCTCGAGCAAAGTATGGACTATTATACATTTCTGGAAAGCCCAGGATGTCTACTTTCCAACGCCGTTGAGAGCGTGCCAATTGGGCTTCTGTAGCTCCAGAAAATTTACTTTGAGTGCAGGGAGGTCAGAATCCAACAGCATCTGCAGTCCTTTTCAGCCTCTGAATCAGATTTTTGCTCAGGACCCTCAATTTCAGCCAGAAAATACCTGAAATCACAGAAAAACACACAAACTCATAGTAAAGTCCAGAAAAGTGAATTTTAACTAAAAACTAATAAAAGTATACTAAAAACTAACTAGAACATACTAAAAACATACTAAAAACAATGCCAAAAAGCGTATAAATTATCCGCTCATCAATACATAAGGATAAAATTCATGAATTAGAAACTATTCCTTTAGGTAGTTCTATATCTGCTTTAATGGGGGATATACCTGAAAAATGTAGTGATCTAGGTCCATGCATGGTAAACTGTACCATTGGAGGTGTAATATTTTCTGACTGCATGTGTGATTTAGGAGCATGCGTGAGTATTATGCCTTTGTTTATATATGACGCTTTGAGGCTCCTAATGAGCGGATAATTTATACACTTTTTGGTATTGTTTTTAGATAGTTTTTAGTATAATCTAACTATTTTTAGGGATGTTTTCATTAGTTTTTATGCTAAATTCATATTTCTGGACTTTACTATGAGTTTGTGTGTTTTTCTGTGATTTCAAGTAATTTCTGGCTGAAATTGAGGGACCTGAGCAAAACTCTAATAAAAGGTTGACAAAGGACTGCTGATGCTGTTGGATTCTGACCTCCCTGCACTCGAAATGGATTTTTTAGAGCTAAAAAACTCCAAATGGCGCGCTCTCAACGGCGTTGGAAATTAGACATCCAGAGCTTTCCAGCAATATTTAATAGTCCATATTTATTCGTGATTAGACGATGTAAACTGGCGCTCAAAGCCAATTTCATGCTGCATTCTGGAGTCAAATGCCAGAAACATGTCACGAACCAGAGTTGAACGCCAAAAACACGTTACAACTTGGCGTTCAACTCCAAAAGAAGTCTCAGCCCGTGTAAAGTTCAAGCTCAGCCCAAGCACATACCAAGTGGGCCCTGGAAGTGGATTTCTGCATCAATTACTTACTTCTGTAAACCCTAGTAGCTAGTCTAGTATAAATAGGACTTTTTACTATTGTATTCAGGGTCTTTGACCATTTGGTCTTTTGACCATAGGTCCTTCTCCCTATTTTCGAATTCATATCATATTTTGGGGCCTGGCCATTCAGCCATGCCTGGACCTTCACTTATGTATTTTCAACAGTGGAGTCTCTACACACCATAGATTAAGGGTGTGGAGCTCTGCTGTACCTCAAGTTTTAATGCAATTACTACTATTTGCTATTCAATTCAATTTATTCCTGTTCTAAGATACTATTTGTACTGCAACCTGATGGATGCGATGATCCGTGACACTCATCATCATCCGTCCCTATGAACGCGTGTCTGACAACCACTTCCGTTCTACAAGCGAAAGCTAGAGTGTGTATCTCTTGTATTCCTGATGCACGACGCATGGTTGCCCTCGCCTGACAACCGAGCCTTCCATTCTATGAGATCAGAGTCTTCGTGGTATAAGCTAGAATTGATGGCGGCATTCATGAGAATATGGAAAGTCTAAACCTTGTCTGTGGTATTCCGAGTATGATTCTAGGATTGAATGACTGTGACGAGCTTCAAACTCGTGATTGTTGGGCGTGATGACAAACGCAAAAGAATCAAGGGATTCTATTCCTACATGATCGAGAACCGACAGATGATTAGACGTGCCGTGACAGAGCATTTGGACCTTTTTCACTGAGAGGATGGGATGTAGCCATTGACAACAGTGATGCCCTACATATAGCTTGCCATGGAAAGGAGTAAGAAGGATTGGATGAAGGCAGTAGGAAAGCAGAGATTTAGAAGGAGCACAGCATCTTCATACGCCTATCTGAAATTCCCACCAATGATTTACATAAGTATTTCTATCTTTATTTTCAGTTTATTTATTATTATTATTCGAAAACTCCATAACCATTTATTATCAGCCTGACTGAGATTTACAAGATGACCATAGCTTGCTTCACACCAACAATCTCTGTGGGATCGACCCTTACTCACGTAAGGTTTATTACTTGGACGACCCAGTACACTTGCTGGTTAATTGAGTGAAGTTGTGAAATTATGTTTAGACCATGGTATTGAGCACTAAGATTTTGGGGCCATTACCAGGGAATCAATTTCGAACAACAATTTAAGTATGAATCACAATTTCGTCCACCAAGTTTTTGGCGCAGTTGTCGGGGATTGTTCGAGTATAGACAACTGACGGTTCATCTTGTTGCTCAGATTAGGTAATTTTATTTTTTTATTTTCTTTTCAAAAAGTTTTCAAAAATATTTTTCAAAGATTTTCTCCCTCTATTTTTGAAAAATCCTTCAGAATTTTTAAGAATGAATTCTAGAGTTTCAAAATGGTATGCTGAAGCTTGGCTGGCCATCAAGCTTTAGACTAACCTGGTATGATTCCTGGGATTTTGATTGAGGACTTTGAATTCATTACTTCCTTTTTCCTATATGTTTTTCAAAAAATATAAAATAAAATCTAAAAAAATAATAAAATTATAAAAATAAAAAATATTTTTGTATTTCTTGTTTGAGTCTTGTGTCATGTTTTAAGTTTGGTGTCAATTACATATTCATATTGTTCTTGCAATTTTCGAAAATTCATGCATTCATAGTGTTCTTCATGATCTTCAAGTTGTTCTTGGTAAGTCTTCTTGTTTGATCTTGATGTTTTCTTGCTGTGTCTTGTTTTTCATGTGCATCTTTGCATTCATATTGTCTAGGCATTAAAGATTTCTAAGTTTCGTGAGCATTAACGGCTCACATTTCCCATTGACTTCTATATCTTGGAGATGCCCCAAAATGACTCAGGAAGGCTTTCAGCCATCTTGCTCGGATAACCATTCCTGAAGACCTCAAAGTTCAAGCTGGATGCATTCTCAGGAACTTATTCCTTTGAGATAGACGGCCGAGCAGTGAGCTTCAATATGAATAAAGCTATGAAGCACCCTCCAGAAGATCATTCCATCTTCCAGTGTGATATCATTGATGAGACTGTAGCTATAGTTCACCAGGAAGAAGTGGAAGAGAGGCACATGGAGTAAGGTCCTAGTGTGGGAAAACCATCTGAACACAATGAGGACATTCAGCCATCATCACTGGTTCTAGAAGATCCAGTACCCAGTCCAGAATAGAAATTGGAGCTAATGCCCCTTCCACCCCACCTCAAGTATGCTTATCTTGAGGATAATCAGAAGCTCCCAGTTATCATTGCAAGGGAACTCACTTCCCAACAAGAGGAGCAACTGCTTAGTGTGCTAAGAAGACACAAGAAAGCAATTGGGTGGAGCTTGGCGGATATAGTAGGCATCAGCCCTCAAGTTTGTGAGCACAGAATATTTTTAGAAGAGGGAGCAAGGCCTGTCCATCAACCCCAAAGAAGACTGAATCCCACCATCTTAGAGGTTGTCAAGAAGGAAGTGACTAGATTACTGGAAGCTGATATCATTTACCCAATCTCAGATAGCGAATGGGTCAGCCCAGTACAAGTGGTTCCAAAGAAATCTGGAGTCACAATAGTAAAGAATGAGCATGGAGAGCTCATTGCGACTAGGGTGCAGAACGCCTGGAGGGTATGCATTGATTACAGGCGTCTCAACCAAGCTACCCGCAAGGATCACTACCCCCTGTCCTTTATCGATTAGATGCTTGATCGCCTATCAGGTAAATCACACTACTATTTTCTAGATGGTTACACTGGCTATTTTCAGATTCATATAGCTCCTGAAGATCAGGAGAAAACCACTTTTACATGTCCCTTTGGAACGTATGCCCATAAGAGGATGTCTTTTGGCTTATGTAATGCACCGGCAATGTTCCAAAGATGCATGATGAGTATTTTCTCATATCTCCTTGAAGACTGTATGGAAGTTTTCATGGACGATTTTAGTGTGTATGGTGATTCTTTTAGCCTTTGCTTGGATAGTTTAGCTAGAGTATTAGACAGGTATGTTAGTTCAAACCTTGTCTTGAATTTTGAAAAATGTCATTTTATGGTTAAACAAGGTATCATTCTAGGGCATGTTATCTATAATACTGGTATTTCTGTGGATCCAGCAAAGGTAGATGTCATTTCTAGTTTACCTTACCCCTCCTCCATAAGGGAAGTCCGTTCGTTCCTTGGCCATGCAGGTTTCTACCAGAGATTCATCAAGAACTTTAGTAAGATAGCTTTACCCTTATCTAGACTGCTGCAGAAGGATGTTGAGTTTGAGCTGAGTAAGGACTGCATGGAAGTATTTGATAAGCTGAAGGTCGCCTTGACTCAAGCTCCAATTGTGAGAGGATCAGACTGGAGCCAGCCCTTCGAGATTATGTGTGATGCCTCCAACCATGCTGTAGGAGCGGCACTGGCCCAGCGCACAAGTAAGGATCCTTTCGTAATTACATATGCTTCAAAGACATTAGACGTT
Organism: Arachis duranensis; assembly: GCF_000817695.3. Taxonomy (NCBI): domain Eukaryota; kingdom Viridiplantae; phylum Streptophyta; class Magnoliopsida; order Fabales; family Fabaceae; genus Arachis; species Arachis duranensis. Next base: position 25,144,436 of record NC_029780.3, on the reverse strand, counting down.
GCTCAGTCCAATTACACTACCACTGAAAAAGAGCTTCTAGCTATTATTTTTGCTCTACATAAATTCCAAGCCTACTTACTTGGTACTAAGGTGGTAGTGTACTCAGGCCATACGGCTCTAAAATATTTATTAGCTAAAAGGAGTCCAAACCAAGGCTAATACGTTGGATACTGCTGCTGCAAGAATTTGATTTAGAAATTAAGGATAGGAGTGATTCTCAAAATTTAGTGGCGGACCACTTGAGTCACCTTGAGCACAATAAGGATGACTCCACTCCTATCAATGATGCTTTTCCATTTGATATCTTGCATGCTGATGAGCGGATAATTTATACGCTTTTTGGCATTGTTTTTAGTATGTTTTTAGTATATTTTAGTTAGTTTTTAGTATATTTTTATTAGTTTTTAGTTAAAATTCACTTTTCTGGACTTTACTATGAGCTTGTGTGTTTTTCTGTGATTTCAGGTATTTTCTGGCTGAAATTGAGGGTCCTGAGCAAAAATCTTATTCAGAGGCTGAAAAGGACTGTAGATGCTGTTGGATTCTGACCTCCTTGCACTCGAAGTGGATTTTTTGGAGCTACAGAAGCCCAATTGGCGCGCTCTCAACGGCGTTAGAAAGTAGACATCCTGGGCTTTCCAGCAATGTATAATAGTTTATACTTTGCCCGAGATTTGATGGCCCAAACTGGCGTTGCAAATCAGCTTCAGAATTCCCAGCATTTAACGCTGGAACTGGCATAAAAACTGGAGTTAAACGCCCAAACTGGCATGAAAGCTGGCGTTTAACTCCAAAAAAAGTCTCTACACATGAAAGCTTCAATGCTCAGCCCAAGCACACACTAAGTGGACCCGGAAGTGGATTTTTACGTCATTTACTCATTTTTGTATACCCTAGGTTACTAGTTCACTATTAATAGGATCTTTTGACATTGTATCTGTACCTCATGACACTTTACACGTTTCTTTGTGTACTTCCTACGGCATGAGTCTATAAACCCCATGGTTGGGGGTGAGGAGCTCTGCTGTGTCTTGATGGATTAATGCAATTACTACTGTTTTTCATTCAATCATGCTTGCTTCCATTCTAAGATATCACTTGTTCCTAAACCGGATGAATGTGATGATCCGTGACAATCATCATCATTCTCAACTATGAACGTGTGCCTGACAACCACCTCCGTTCTACCTTAGATTGAGTAGATATCTCTTGGATTCTTTAATCAGAATCTTCGTGGTATAAGCTAGAACTGATGGCGGCATTCAAGAGAATCCGGAAGGTCTAAACCTTGTCTGTGGTATTCTAAGTAGGATTCAATGATTGAATGACTGTGACGAGCTTCAAACTCCTGAAGGCTGGGCATTAGTGACAGACGCAAAAGAATCACTGGATTCTATTCCAACCTGATTGAGAACCGACAGATGAATAGCCGTGCCGTGACAGGGTGCGTTGAACATTTTCACTGAGAGGATGGGAGGTAGCCATTGACAACGGTGAAACCCTACATACAGCTTGCCATGGAAGGAGCCTTGCATGCTTGAAGATGAAGACAGTAGGAAAGCAGAGATTCAGAAGATAGAGCATCTCCAAAACCTCAACTTGTTCTCCATTATTGCAAAACAAGTACTTATTTCATGTTCTTTACTTTTCGCAATCAACCCTGATAATTATTAATATCCTGACTAAGAGTTACAAGATAACCATAGCTTGCTTCAAGCCGACAATCTCCGTGGGATCGACCCTTACTCACGTAAGGTATTACTTGGACGACCCAGTGCACTTGCTGGTTAATTGTGTGGAATTGCAAAGTGTGATTGCAATTTCGTGCACCAAGTTTTTGGCGCCGTTGCCGGGGATTGTTCAAGTTTGGACAACTGACGGTCTATCTTGTTGCTTAGATTAGGACTGTTTTATTTTTGTTGGTTTAGAGTCTATTATTTGAGTTTAGTTTCATATTTTAAGTTTGGTGTCAATTGCATGCTTTTGTTTTCTTTTATTTTTTTTCGAATTTGCATGTTCTTAGTTCTTTCTTGTTCTTTAAAAATTCTAAGTTTGGTGTCTTCTTTGTGTTTCTCCTTTAAAATTTTCAAAAATTTGTGTTTGACTTTCTAAAAATTTTAAGTTTGGTGTCATTTTTGTTGTTTTTCTCTTTCCTCACTTAAAAAAAATCAAATCTTTTTCAAAATAATTTTCAATCATATCTTTTCAATTGCTAATTCTAAAATCTTTTTAACTAATTAATTGATTTAGTTTTCAAATTGCTTTGATCTTATTTTCTTGTAGTTTTCGAAATTTTCTTTTATTTTCTCTTTTTATTTTATTTTTGTTATTTTCAGTCACTTTTAATTAAATAAAATAAAAAAAATTTACTTTACTTGTGAATCCATATCATATTCCTTTTCTCCATCATGGACCTAAGTGGAATTGAGCAGTCCAGAAGGACTCTGGGGTCATATGCTAACCCCATTACAACTGCATATGGGAGTAGCATCTGTATACCTCCCATTAAAGCAAGCAGCTTTGAGCTAAACCCTCAACTCATTATCATGGTGCAGCAAAATTGCCAGTATTCCGGTCTTTCACAGGAAGAACCTACTGAGTTTCTGGCACAATTCTTACAACTTGCTGACACAGTACGTGATAAAGAGGTGGATCAGGATGTCTACAGACTATTACTGTTTTCATTTGCTGTAAAAGATCAAGCTAAGAGGTGGTTGAATAACCAACTTACAGCAAGCATAAAGACATGGAAACAGTTATCAGATAAATTCCTGAATCAATTTTACCCTCCAAAAAGGATGACACAGCTAAGACTGGACATCCAAGGCTTTAAATAAGAGGATAATGAATCCCTTTATAATGCAAGAGCTTATAGATACTGTTGCTAGAAATCAATATTTGTACTCTAGCAATGAGTTCTCTACAAAAAAAGAAGTTATGGCAGTAGCCACTGATCCTAATCCTCAAGAACAGATGATTGAGCTTAATCAACAATTGCTCCTGATGACAGAACAGTTAGCAGAATTTAAAGAGATGCTCCAGGAAACTAAAATTGCTAACAAGAACATAGAACTGCAGTTAAATCAGACAAAACAGCAGATATCTAAACAGATAACAGAAGAATGTCAAGCAGTTCAACTAAGGAGTGGGAAGACATTGAATAACACTGCTCAAAGTAGCAAAAAGCCAAATAAGGAACAACTGACAGAGGATAACCAAACCACTGTCCAAAATCCCTCTGAGGACAGTAAGAGCCCAGAGAGGAGTACTTTTGGCGTTCAAACCCTAGAAAAGGGGGGAAAGCTGGCGTTAAACGCCTATTCCCTGCCCAGTTCTGGCGTTCAAACGCCAGAAAAGGGAGAGAAGTTGGCGTTAAACGCCCAATCTTCACCCAATCCTGGCATTCAGACGCCAAGGGAGGATCAAACACCTGAGAGTGCTGACAGTAATCCCTCTAAAAAGGCTTCTTCAACCACTTCTGTAAGGAATAAACCTGCAGCAACTAAGGTTGAAGAATATAAAGCCAAGATACCTTATCCTCAGAAACTCTGCCAAGCGGAACAGGATAAGCAATTTGCCCGCTTTGCAGACTATCTAAGGACTCTTGAAATAAAGATTCCGTTTGCAGAGGCACTTGAGCAAATACCTTCTTATGCTAAGTTCATGAAAGA
>NC_029780.3:25139480-25140685 GCF_000817695.3 Arachis duranensis | reverse complement strand
TTTCTCACTGAAGAATGCAGTGCAGTCATTCTGAATAGCTTACCAGAAAAGCTTCAAGATCCAGGAAGCTTTATGATACCATGCACATTAGAAGGTGCTTGCACCAAGACAGCCCTGTGTGATCTTGGAGCAAGCATCAATCTAATACCTGCATCCACTATCAGAAAGCTTGAGTTGACTGAAGAAGTCAAACCAACCCGGATATGCCTCCAACTTGCTGATGGCTCCATTAAACATCCATCAGGCATAATAGAGGACATGATTGTCAAGGTTGGGCCATTCGCCTTTCCAACTGACTTTGTGGTGCTGGAAATGGAGGAGCACAAGAGTGCAACTCTCATTCTAGGAAGACATTTCCTAGCAACTGGACAAACTCTCATTAATGTACAAAAAGGGGAAGTAACCCTGAGAGTCAATGAGGATGAGTTCAAGTTGAATGCTGTAAAAGCTATGCAGCATCCAGACACACCAAATGACTGCATGGGCGCTGACATTATTGACTCTTTGGTGGAAGAGATCAATATGAATGAAAGCCTAGAATCAGAGCTTGAGGACATCTTCAAGGATGCTCAACCTGATCAAGAAGAACCAGAGGAAATAGAAGAACTTTTGAAAATTCCTCAGGAGGAGAATAAGCCTCCCAAACCTGAACTCAAACCACTACCACCATCCCTGAAGTATGCATTTCTGGGAGAGGGTGACACTTTTCCAGTGATTATAAGCTCTGCTTTAGATCCACAGGAAGAGGAAGCACTGATTCAAGTGCTAAGGACACACAAGACAGCTCTTGGGTGGTCCATAAGTGACCTTAAAAGGACACACAAGACAGCTCTTGGGTGGTCCATAAGTGATCTTAAGGGCATTAGCCCAGCAAGATGCATGCACACAATCCTATTGGAGGATAATGCCAAACCAGTGGTTCAACCACAAAGGCGGCTAAATCCAGCCATAAAGGAGGTGGTACAGAAAGATGTCACTAAATTACTAGAGGCTGGAATTATTTATCCTATTTCTGATAGCCCCTGGGTGAGCCCTGTCCAAGTTGTCCCGAAGAAGGGAGGCATGACAGTGGTTCATAATGAAAAGAATGAACTGGTTCCTACAAGAACAGTTACAAGGTGGCATATGTGTATTGACTACATAAGGCTCAATACAGCCACCAGAAAGGATCATTTTCCTTTACCATTCATAGACCAAATGCTAGA
>NC_029780.3:25136720-25139437 GCF_000817695.3 Arachis duranensis | reverse complement strand
GGTAATTGAAAAATTACCACCACCTGCCAATGTTAAGGCAATCAGAAGCTTTCTGTGGCATGCAGGATTCTACAGAAGGTTTATAAAGGATTTTTCGAAAATTGCAAAACCTTTGAGCAACCTGCTAGCTGCTGACACACCATTTGTGTTTGACACACAGTGTCGGCAGGCATTTGAGACCCTGAAAGCCAAGCTGGTCACAGCACCAGTCATCTCTGCACCAGACTGGACATTGCCATTTGAACTATCCAGGAAGCTCCATGGTTTGCAGATATTGCAAATTATAAAGCTGTGAGGTTCATACCACAGGAGTACAGCCGGGTGCAAAGAAAGAAATTAATTTCAGATGCCAAGTACTACCTATGGGATGAGCCATATCTCTTTAAGAGATGTGCAGACGGAATGATCCGCAGATGTGTACCCAGAGAAGAAGCACAGAGGATCCTGTGGCATTGTCATGGATCACAGTATGGGGAACATTTTGGAAGTGAGCGAACAGCCACTAAGGTCCTCCAATGTGGCTTCTACTGGCCTACTCTCTATAGAGACGCCCGAGAGTTTGTGCGTAACTGTGACAGCTGCCAAAGAGCTGGTAACTTACCTCAGAGATACGCCATGCCTCAACAAGGGATCTTAGAGATTGAGTTGTTTGATGTATGGGGCATTGACTTTATGGGTCCATTCCCACCATCATACTCAAACACTTACATTCTGGTGGCAATGGACTATGTATCTAAATGGGTAGAAGCAATTGCTACACCCACTAATGATACTAAAACCGTGCTGAAATTCTTCCAGAAACACATCTTCAGCAGATTTGGTGTTCCCAGAGTCATAATCAGTGATGGGGTACTCATTTCTGCAATAAACAGCTTTACTCCGCTATGGTCCGATATGGAATTAGCCACAAAGTGGCTACCCCGTATCATCCATAGACAAATGGGCAAGCTGAAGTCTCTAACAGAGAGCTAAAAAGAATCCTAGAACGGACTGTAATAGCCCGAAGAAAGGATTGGGCAAAGAGCTTGGATGATGCTCTGTGGGCATACAGAACAGCATTCAAGACCCCAATAGGAACCTCACCATACCAACTTGTGTATGGCAAGGCCTGTCATCTGCCCGTGGAACTGGAACATAAAGCCTACTGGGCAACCAGATTCCTAAACTTGGATGCTAAGTTAGCTGGTGAAAAGAGATTACTCCAGCTAAATGAGCTAGATGAATTTAGACTCAGTGCCTTTGAAAATGCAAAGATTTATAAGGAAAAGGCAAAGAAGTGGCATGACAAGAAGTTGTCATCCAGAGTCTTTGAGCCAGGACAAAAAGTTCTGCTCTTCAACTCTAGGCTCAGATTGTTTCCAAAAAAACTTAAATCCCGGTGGAGGGGTCCATTTGTGATTACAGGAGTGTCACCATATGGATATGTTGAGCTTCAGGATACTGACTCTGACAAGAAGTTCATTGTTAATGGATAGAGGATCAAACATTATCTTGAAGGCAATTTTGAGCAAGAATGCTCAAAACTAAGACTTGAGTGATTCTCAGTGAAGGTCCAGCTAAAGACAGTAAAGAAGCGCTTGCTGGGAGGCAACCCAGTCATTAGCAGGTTATATGTTTTGTTTCTACAAGGGCAATTATCAAAATTGAAGGAATTCACAGAGTTACAGAAGGATTCAGTGCAAAAAGCAGAGAAAAAGAGCTTACTGGCAAAAAAACGCCAGTAAAGGGTATTTTGGGCGTTAAACGCCAGAATGGGCACCATTCTGGGCGTTTAACGCCAGTAAAGGTGCCATTTTGGGCGTTAAACGCCAGAATAGGCACCATTCTGGGCGTTTAACGCCAGGTGTGCAGCATCCTGGGCGTTTAACAAAACGCCCAGTGACAAAGGGGATTCTGGCGTTTAACGCCAGCCAGGGTGCCTGGCTGGGCGTTAAACACCCACAATGGCTAGCAAATGGGCGTTAAACGCCCAGAATGGCATCCATTCTGGGCGTTTAACGCCAGAAAGGTGAGGGACTGAGACTTTGCTTTCCGATTAAATTTTTTTCAAACTTTCTTTTTTTGACCCATACTTTTCTACATAAACACATTTCAAACTTTCATCCTTCACCTTCAAATCTTCAAAAATTAAATTAATTCTTCAAATCTCTCTCAAATCCTTCCCAAATCTTGTTCAAAAAAACTCAACTTTCTCTCAAATTCTTTCCATATCTTCTCAAATCTCCTTCCAATTTTTTGAAATCTCTTCTCCCCCCTTATAAATACACGTTCGGCCTCCCTAATTCCCCACACCATTCGAATTTGCTCTTCTCCTCTCTCTCCTCTTTCCTTTCTTTTGCTTGAGGACAAGCAAACCTCTAAGTTTGGTGTGCTTTTTCGTGATCACTAAGCCAATATTCATCAAGATCATGGCTCCTAAGGGAAAACAAACCAATTTAAGAGGAAAGAAAGAGAATAATCCAAAGAATCTTTGGAATCAAGAGAAGTTCTTAACCAAAGAACATGAAGACCATTATCACAAAATAATGGGTCTGAGGTCAGTGATCCCGGAAGTCAAATTCGATCTGAAAGAAGATGAATATCCGGGGATCCAAGAGCAAATTCGAAACAGAGGATGGGAAGTTCTAACCAATCCTGAGATAAAGGTTGGAAAGAATATGGTTCAGGAATTCTACTCAAATCTGTGGCTGACAGATAAGCAGAGAATGACTGGAACT
>NC_029780.3:25135345-25136219 GCF_000817695.3 Arachis duranensis | reverse complement strand
AGACTATGGAGCAACTTAAGGAAGAACAGCAGAATCAGAACTGCATGCTTTGCAAATTGCTGAAGGAACAAGAGAAGCAAGGACGTGAACTTCAAGAATTGAAATGCCAAAAATTCTCCCCTCAATTTGAGGGAGCATCCACTTCTCAAAATCAAGGTTGTTGAGTCCTAACTCTGTGAAAACCTCTATCATTAGGAGCCTATTTAAATTTTTGTTTTCTATTTTTTTTTACTAGTCTCATCTTATATCTATTTTTGAGTCTTGTTATTAATTCATAATTAATAAAATTTAAAATTCATGTCTTAAAGCTATGAATGTCCTATGAATCCATCACCTCTCTTAAATGAAAAGTGCTTTAATCACAAAAGAACAAGAAGTACAGGATTTCAAATTTATCTTTGAAACTAGTTGAGTTAGTTTGATGTGGTGACAATACTTTTTGTTTTCTGAATGAATGCTTGAACAGTGCATATGTCTCTTGAATTTGTTGTTTTGAGAATGTTAGCATATGTCTTTTGAATTTGTTGTTCTAAGAATGTTAAAAGTGTTTGCTCTTGAAAGAATGAAGGAAAAGGAGAACTGTTATTGAGGATCTGAAAAATCATCAAATTGATTCTTCAAGCAAGAAAAAGTAGTGAATTCAAAAAAATAAATAAATAAATAAATAAATAAAGTTGTGATCCAAAGCAAAAAGAGTGTGCTTAAGAACCCTGGACACCTCTAATTGGGACTCTAGCAAAGCTGGGTCACAATCTGAAAAGGTTCACCCAAGTATGTGTCTGTGGCATGTATGTATCCGGTGGTAATACTGGAAGACAGAGTGCTTTGGGCCACAGCCAAGACTCATACACTAGCTATGTTCAAGAATCATTAT
>NC_029780.3:25134985-25135175 GCF_000817695.3 Arachis duranensis | reverse complement strand
GGAGCTAAGTTTCCTTGATATTTTGGAGTCTATAGTATATTCTCTTCTTTTTATCCTACTTTGATTTTCAGTTGCTTGGGGACAAGCAACAATTTAAGTTTGGTGTTGCGATGAGCGGATAATTTATACGCTTTTTGGCATTATTTTTAGTATGTTTTTAGTATATTTTAGTTAGTTTTTAGTATACTTT
>NC_029780.3:25128081-25134798 GCF_000817695.3 Arachis duranensis | reverse complement strand
TTGCAGATGCTGTTGGATTCTGACCTCCCTGCACTCGAAGTGGATTTTCTGGAGCTACAGAAGTCCAATTGGCGCGATCTTAACGGCGTTGGAAAGTAGACATCCTGGGCTTTCCAGCAATGTATAATAGTCTATACTTTGCCCGAGTTTTGATGGCCCAAACTGGCGTTGCAAATCAGCTTTAGAATTCCCAGCGTTTAACGCTGGAACTGGCATAAAAACTGGAGTTAAACGCCCAAACTGGCATGAAAGCTGGCGTTTAACTCCAGCAAAAGTCTCTACACATGAAAGCTTCAATGCTCAGCCCAAGCACACACTAAGTGGACCCGGAAGTGGATTTTTACGTCATTTACTCATTTCTGTATACCCTAGGTTACTAGTTCACTATTAATAGCATCTTTTGACATTGTATCGGTACCTCATGACACTTTACACGTTTCTTTGTGTACTTCCTACGGCATGAGTCTCTAAACCCCATGGTTGGGGGTGAGGAGCTCTGCTGTGTCTTGATGGATTAATGCAATTACTACTGTTTTTCATTCAATCATTCTTGCTTCCATTCTAAGATATCACTTGTTCTTAAACTTGATAAATGTGATGATCTGTGACACTCATCATCATTCTCACCTATGAACGTGTGCCTGACAAACACCTCCGTTCTACCTTAGATTGAGTAGATATCTCTTGGATTCCTTAATCAGAATCTTCGTGGTATAAGCTAGAACTGATGGCGGCATTCAAGAGAATCCGGAAGGTCTAAACCTTGTCTGTGGTATTCTGAGTAGGATTCAAGGATTGAATGACTGTGACGAGAAAACCTCAACCTGTTCTCCATTACTGCAAAACAAGTACTTATTTCATGTTCTTTTACTTTTCGCAATCAACCCTGATAATTATTAATATCCTGACTAAGAGTTACAAGATAACCATAGCTTGCTTCAAGCCGACAATCTCCGTGGGATCAACCCTTACTCATGTAAGGTATTACTTGGACGACCCAGTGCACTTGCTGGTTAATTGTGCGGAATTGCAAAGTGTGATTGCAATTTCGTGCACCACATGCAGTATCTGAAGTAGTTCCTTGGTATGCGCCTATAGCTAATTATCTAGTTAGTCATACCTTCCCTCCCAATTTTACTAGGCATCAGAAGGACAAGCTGAAAAGCGAGTCCAAATATTGTATATGGGATGATCCATATCTATGGAGGTATGGTGCTGACCAGGTAATTAGACGGTGTGTGCCTCAATCAAAATTTCAGTCTATTTTAGAGGCCTGCCATTCCTCTGAGAGTGGTGGACATTTTGGCCCTCAAAGAACAGCTAGAAAAATTTTAGACTGCGGATTCTGGTGGCCAACTCTTTTTAAAGATGCTGCTGCTTTCTGTAAATCTTGTTCCCCATGCCAAAGATTTGGTAATATATCCAAGAGGGATGAGATGTCCCAACAAATTATGTTGTTCTGTGAAATTTTTTATGTTTGGGGCATTGACTTCATGGGTCCGTTTCCAAACTCTAGCGATTTCTTATATATTGTTAGCTGTAGATTATGTCTCTAAATGGGTGGAAGCATTTCCTACCCATAATGATGATGATAACACTGTTGTCTCTTTCGTTAGAAACCATATTATCTATCGCTTTGGATCACCACGAGCAATCGTGAGTGATCAAGGCACTCAATTTTGTAACAGGAGGTTAACAGGCTTACTGAAGAAACATGGTGTCCTTCACAAGATAGCAACAGCTTACCATCCCCAGACTAATGGGCAAGCCGAGGTGTCCAATAGAGAGATAAAGCGCATTTTGTAGAAGATAGTCAAGCCTCAAAGGAAGGACTGGAGCACCAGGCTCCAAGATGCGCTTTGGGCATATCGGACAGCGTACAAGACACCAATCGGGATGAGCCCCTTCCGCCTAGCTTATGGAAAGGCCTGTCACCTCCCATTTGAGGTAGAGCACAAAGCTTTTTGGGTGGTCAGAGAATGCAACATGGGATTTGAGAAAGCTGGAGCTGAAAGGAAGCTGCAACTGCAAGAATTAGAGAACCTTTGCCTAGAAGCTTATGAGAACTCTAGGCTGTACAAAGAGAAGGTGAAGGCTGTGCATGATAAGCACATCAAGAGGAGAGAGTTCCAAGCTGGGGACTTAGTCCTCCTTTACAACTCCAGATTGAGGCTCATGCCAGGTAAGTTGAGATCAATATGGGAAGGTCCCTACACAGTAGAGAAGGAAAAGCCATACGGAGTCTTTCACTTGAGTCATCCTCCAAGCTCCGAATTCATCAAGATCAATGGACATCGCTTAAAGCTATATCATGGTGAGAAGATGAAGAAAAACAAGGAGCTAGAGATCTTCCTCTTGGAGGATCCACCAACAGTAGAAGACTGAGCTAGTGGACCGTCCAACTTAAGGACGTTAAAGCAAAGTCCTGGGTGGGAGACAACCCACCATGGTATGATCGTTCCTCTCTTCTTAGTTTTATTATTAGTGACTCTTCTCCTTATTTCTGCATATAGTCTACATTTGCATCTGCAAAAAAAAATGACAGAAAGTTACGTGGGAGCAGTGCAGAAAGTGTGCCAATTGCACAAGCATCATCACGCGTACGCGTACTCCACGCGTACGCGTCACTTGGGATTTTGGCACTTCACGCGTCCGCGTCAATGACGCGCACGCGTGACCCAGCAAAATCGATGTGAAAGGTGTATTGGCCGAAAGTTGGGCTGGCTTGGTGCTGGCACTGTGCCTAAGGCACAAATCGTATCACGCGTACGCATCGTGGACGCGTGCGCGTCACTTTCAAAATAAGCACTTCCACGCGTGCGCTTGCCTGACGCGCACGCATTATATGACATTTTGGCACACATCCCAAGACAAACAGAGGGTTGTGCGAGTGCCATGTTGCCATCGCGCTAGTAGCACAAACACCGTCACGCGTCCGCGTGACCGACACTTACGCATCGCCTCCCTTTCTGCGCAACCCACGTGTACGCGTACACCACGCGTACGCGTCATTAGCATAGCGCAACTTGATCCCTGCACCGCCACTTTTCATATCTTTTCTTTCTCTAATCCTACTTTCTTTCTTTCTTCTTTCTTTCTTTTATCTCCATTCTTCTTGTTCTTCTTCCCTTACCCTTTTCTTTTTCTTCTTCCCCCTTCTCTCATATTTTCTCAATCTCACATTCTCCATCATCCCTCTCTTTATCACCTTCTTCTTAAGGTTCTTTCTTTCTATTTTATCTCCACTCTTCCTCTTACTTATTTACTCTTGTATTATTTTACTTGGTGTTAGATATCTTAATGGGTGATTTCTTCTATAATTGCTTGTGATTATTATTATGGTGTTGTTTGACAATTCATATTAATTATTTTTGGAATGCTTGCATATTCCAATTTTATTCTCCCCCTATCATATTAAACATGCATACTAAGTGTTTGTGAAAAAACACATATGGCATTGTGCAATTTTAATTGTTCTATCTTTCTACTCTAATGCCTGTTTTTTACAAAACCTTTTCCATATTTTATTAATTTAATATAATTGTCAATACAAACATGATTGTTAGTTTGTTACGAGTGATAATACAGTTTAATAACTGATGCTTGATCTATGCTACTCATGCCTTTACCGGCATGCTAATAAACATCTTGCATCCAATACCTACAATGCCTTGCCATATTTCCATTGATGAACTGATCCTATGGAATCGCAACCATGTCTTTCGTTCACTATTTTCCTTACCTGGGCATTGATTATCACTTGTACTGTCCTCTTCCTTGCTCTAACCCTTGTACTTACATGTTACTTCTCTTTTCCCTTTCAGGATGGCCACCAAGAAAGGAAAGAGAAAGTTGCCCCCCAAACCACTGGCAAAGAGAGGAACAAAAAGAGCACTAACTGCGGATTCATCTTCAACAGCTGTCAAACCATAAACAAAGCGAATCAAGAGGATCATCAAGGTCAATGAATCTGAAAAAGCCTTTCCAGCAAGGGACACTGCGCGGTTTACTAACCGCTACTGTGAGCAGATGTTCCTCATTCTGCCGGCGAGGAACTACAACAATGAGAACCTTCTTATCTTCCCTACCAACATTGTTGACTTGGTAGAGCCCCGCATTGACAGAAGACAATAGGGTTTCTTACGGAAACAGCCACGGCAGGTCAATCTCTCATGGGTAGTTGAATTCTACTCCAATTTTCACATGCCAATCCTGCAGTCTGTCTATGTCCGTCAGAAGTAGATCCCCCTATCCGAAGGGTCCATTCAGCAAGCTTTAGATATCCCCCTTGCTTCAAAGGGATTGGACACATTTCAAGAAGCCTCTCTCAAGCGCCAACGATACCAATTTGACTGGGACGACGTTCTCAGAATTATAGCACTACCTGGAAGCAAGTGGATCTACGGTTACCATCAATCCAGGCCTAATGGCATATTGGCTTCAGCACTTACCTTGGAGGCTCACGTGTAGGCACAGATTATGTCCCACTATGTCTTCCTGAGCACTCACGAGTCCTCCTTCACTGTAGACATGGCTGTTCTCATCTGGTGTATCCTTACAGACCAGCCTCTCAATTTACCAAGACACATCCGGCAAGCCATGGGACACATACAGATTGCGGGCAACCTACCTTTTCCCGCCTTGGTTTTAGATTTGGTCTCGGCAGCTAGAGTCCCCTATAGAGCTAGAGACACCAAGGCCATACTTCCTCGGGATAATCAATATATTCCGAGTGGGAAATACATCAGACCCACAGCAACCACTACTAGCCGAACTGAAGACCTAGTCAGAGATATCCCTTCTCCTTCCACATCACAAGTACCTTCAACAAATCAGTTGCTCCTTCAGATACAACAGAGGTTGGATCGCATGGAGCGCCGTAACAAGCGCCAATTCACATACCTGAAGGAGCTTATTGTTGGTAACCACCCACCCACAGAAGAACCAGACTCTCCAGATTCTACTTCAACTACCAGCACTGGGAGCCCAGACACACCCGACTGTGGAGATGTTATTACCAGCCACCTTTGTTCATGATTGATGGCACTGAGGACGGTGCCAAGCTTTAATATTGGGGAGGTCGGTTAGTACCTAACTTCCGGAGGTAACTTTTCTTTTTCTTAGCACCATTAGATAAATTAGTAGGTAATTTTCTGTTCGTTTAGATAGAATAGATTGCATAGTAATAAATTAGTTGCATGTATACTCTGCTTGGTTGAAAAAATAATAAGTTCTTTTCAAAGACCCTATTTTTAAAAATTTCACTAATTTAGACCAAAAATCCCATGTTAAACATATTTGAAGATGGTGCACGAAATTGTGATCATCAATGGCGCCATCAACATGGTACGCTCAATTGCAATCTCAACTCTTTATCACAACTTCGCACAACTAACCAACAAGTGCACTGGGTCGTCCAAGTAATAAACCTTACGCGAGTAAGGGTCGATCCCACGGAGATTGTTGGTATGAAGCAAGCTATGGTCATCTTGTAAATCTCAGTCAGGCGGATTCAAATGGTTAATGAGGATTAATAATTAAAAGATGAATAAAACATAAAGATAGAGATACTTATGTAATTCATTGGTGAGAATTTCATATAAGCGTATAGAGATGCTTTGTCCCTTCCGTCTCTCTGCTTTCCTACTGTCTTCATCCAATCCTTCTTACTCCTTTCCATGGCAAGCTGTATGTTGGGCATCATCGTTTTCAATGGCTACAGTCCCGTCCTCTCAGTAAAAATTTTCAACGCGCTCTGTCACAGCACGGCTATTCATCTGTCGGTTCTCGATCATGTCGAAACAGAATCCAGTGATTCTTTTGCGTCTGTCACTAACGCCCCACAATCACGAGTTTGAAGCTCGTCACAGTCATTCAATCCTTGAATATTCATCATGTTCTTGGGTGCAAATGAATATCTTAGAACAAGAATAAGCTGAATTGAATAGAAGAACAATAGTAATTGCATTAATACTCGAGGTATAGCAGAGCTCCACACCTTAATCTATGGTGTGTAGAAACTCCACCGTTGAAAATACATAAGAACAAGGTCTAGGCATGGCCGAATGGCCAGCCTCCCATAATCTAAGAACTAGACGTACAAAGATGATCCTAAGATCTAAAGTGATCAAAAGATGTCTAATACAATAGCAAAAGGTCCTATTTGTAGAGAACTAGTAGCTTAGGGTTTACAAAGATGAGTAAATGACATAAAAATCCACTTCCGGGCCCACTTGGTGTGCTTGGGCTGAGAATTAAAGCTTTCATGTGTAGAGACTTTTCTTGGAGTTAAACGCCAGCTTTTGTGCCAGTTTGGGCGTTTAACTCCCATTCTTGTGCCAGTTCTGGCGTTAAATGCCAAAATTCTTGACCTGATTTGGAACGCCTGTTTGGGCCATCAAATCTCGAGTAAAGTATAGACTATTATACATTGCTGGAAATCCCAAGATGTCTACTTTCCAACACAATTAAGAGCGCACCAATTGGGTTTCTATAGCTCCAGAAAATCCACTTTGAGTGCAGGGAGGTCAGAATCCAATAGCATCTGCAGTCCTTTTTAGCCTCTGAATCAGATTTTTGCTCAGGTCCCTCAATTTCAGCCAGAAAATACCTGAAATCATAGAGAAACACACAAAATCATAGTAAAGTCTAGAAAAGTGAATTTTAAATAAAAACTAATAAAAATATAATAAAAACTAACTAAAATATACTAAAAAC
>NC_029780.3:25125198-25128003 GCF_000817695.3 Arachis duranensis | reverse complement strand
ATCTATGAAGATCAGTATTAATTAGATGAGCGGGGCTTTTAGCTTTTTGCCTCTGAACAGTTTTGGCATCTCACTCTATCCTTTGAAATTCAGAACGATTGGCTTCTTTAGGAACTCAGAATCCAGATAGTGTCATTGATTCTCCTAGTTAAGTATGATGATTCTTGAACACAGCTACTTTATGAGTCTTGGCTGTGGCCCAAAGCATTCTGTTTTCCAATATTACCACCAGATACATACATGCCACAGACACATAACTGGGTGAACCTTTTCAGATTGTGACTCAGCTTTGCTAGAGTCCCCAATTAGAGGTGTCCAGGGTTCTTAAGCACACTCTTTTTGCCTTGGATCATGACTTTATTTTTACCCTTGCCTTTTGGTTTAAAGGGCTATTGGCTTTTTCTGCTTGCTTTCTCTCTCTTTTTTTTTCGCACATAATTTTTTTTTTGAATTCACTGCTTTTTCTTGCTTCAAGAATCATTTTTATGATTTTTCAGATCCTCAGTAACATGTCTCCTTTTTTATCATTCTTTCAAGAGCCAACATTCATGAATAACAAATTCAAAAGACATATGCAATGTTCAAGCACACATTCAGAAGTCAAAGTATTGCCACCACATCAAAATAATTAATCTGTTATAAAATTCAAATTCATGCAATCCTTCTCTTTTTTTTTAATTAAGAACATTTTTCATTTAAGAAAGGTGATGGATTCATAGGACATTCATAACTTTAAGGCATAGACACTAAGGCACTAATGATCATAAGACACAAACATAGATAGACATAAGCATAAAAAATTCGAAAAACAGAAAAATAAAGAACAAGGAGATTAAAGAACGGGTCCACCTTAGTGATGGCGGCTTGTTTTTCCTCTTGAAGATCTTACGAAGTGCTTGAGCTCCTCAATGTCTCTTCCTTGCCTTTGTTGCTCCTCTCTCATGATTCTTTGATCTTCTCTAATTTCATGGAGGAGGATGGAATGTTCTTGGTGCTCCACCCTTAGTTGTCCCATGTTAGAACTCAATTCTCCTAGGGAGGTCTTGATTTGCTCCCAATAGTTTTGTGGAGGAAAGTACATCCCTTGAGGCATCTCAGGGATTTCATGATGAGTGAGATCTCTTGTTTGCTCCATCCTTTTCTTAGTGATGGGCTTGTACTCGCGTAAGGTTTATTACTTGGACGACCCAGTGCACTTGCTGCTTAGTTGTGCGAAGTTGTGATAAAGAGTTGAGATTGCAATTGAGCGTACCATGTTGATGGCGCCATTGATGATCACAATTTCGTGCACCAAACTCTAACATGGGGAAAGGAGGCAAATAGCAATGTTATTGGAAAAGGTGAATGCCAATAACATTTGCGAAGGACCAAGAGGCAATGTTAGTGATGACAAGTCATCATATACCCATTTTTCAAGCTAATTTCACTTGTTTTATTAGTCTTTATGCACTTTCTTGCATCTTAAGTAAGTGATTTGGAATGAAAATGCATAACTTCTTTAAACCAAGCAACTACCATTAAATTGATGCTAAATCTTGAGGTTTGAGCAAGAATTAATTGATTTTTAATGAATTATAAACCTTATGAGTTTAGAGATACTTTGATTGGTTGCTTTGGTTTCTTGTAGGTGAAGAAAGGAAGAAAAGAAGAAAAATGTGGCTTAAGAAAGCGTGGCCCAAGATATAAGAAGTGTGGCGCATAGATGGAGGAAGCAAACATTGCCCTCCACAAGGGCACACTGCCCTCCAGGAGAGCAACATAATGAACCAAGCCTTGAAAAGCAACATTGCCCTGCCCACAACAAGGGCGGAGCACAATTTGATGCTAAGAATCAACGAGAGCAAAAACTCTGCCCTGCCCTCCTCAAGAGCAATATCGGGCTTCACCCAAGAAAAATTCAAAAGGAATTGCTTCATAATGCTTCCTATGGGTTTCGAACCCAAGGACAAAGAGGAAAGGAGTAGCGCTCAAGCACAATAAAATCAAGCAAAAAGTGACTTGCTTTCATTCTCCCTGAATCGAACACGGCACCTTGAGGAAACAAGGAACTAAGCATTACCTTGGTGCCAAGAAAACCAAAGAAAAAGAAGCAGCGTGTGCCTCCACCAAGTTTCGAACTTGGAACCTCACCATTGGTAACATTTCCTTGCCCTCCGCGAGGGCAGGGTAGCATTTTGTGGTGCACAGCCAGCGCACTAGATTGGCACGCACCAAGGGAGTTTCGGCCAGCAGCAGCGCGCACGGGCAGAATCTGGCGCACCAAGAAAACTCTGCCTTGCCCTCCACAAGGGCAGGGCAGCATCCTGCAGCATCACACTCACCAAGCATGCACGCACGAGGCCGCATGCACCATTTTCTGCTCTGCCCTCCACAAAGGCAGGGCAGCCTCCTGGAAGCCACTTTTCTCATGGGCTGAAAATTGGATTAAAAATCCAATTTAATTCATTTCTTCACCAAATCAAAAGCCCATCCAAATACCAAAATCCAAGAATAGAAAGTGTATAAATAGGAGATAGTTTGATGTAATTGGAACCTTACTTTTTACTTTTGACTTTTGAACCTTCTTTTGGTTTTTAATTTGGAGACTTCATTGAGAGCTAGGAACTGAGATTTCAAAGAATTGGGGAGGAGAATTGATCTCTCTTCTTCCTCGTTCTTGCTTGAGCATTTTTACTTTTCTTGTTTGAGTCTTGGGTGTGAAGAATTGAGGAATTTCTGTCTCAATCTCCATTCAAGATCTCTTTAATTTCTCTTCTGCATAATTGAGTTCAATTACATTTCCTGTACTGCTTCTTCTTTAATTTC
>NC_029780.3:25116935-25124142 GCF_000817695.3 Arachis duranensis | reverse complement strand
ACATTTCCAAAGGAGAGCATCAACACTTGGGATGATTTGGTGAGCAAGTTTCTTGCCAAATTTTATCCCCCTCAAAGGATCATAAGATTGAAAACTGAGGTGCAGACATTCACTCAAATGGAGGCTAAAAATTTATATGAAGCATGGGAAAGATATAAGGCACTGCTGAGGAAATGTCCACCAGAGATGTTCACTGAGTGGGACAAGCTACAGAACTTCTATGAGGGACTTACTCTGAAGGCTCAAGAAGCACTTGATCATTCAGCCAGAGGCTCATTACAACTCATGAAAACTACAGAGGAAGCTCAAAATCTCATCGATATGGTGGCTAACAACCAATATTTTTTTGCTCACCAAAGGCAACGCCAACCATCACAAAGGAGAGGAGTAATGGAGTTGGAAGGAGTGGATTCAATCCTAGCTCAGAATAAAATGATGCAGCAGTAAATTCAACAACAGTTTGAGTAGATGGCCAAGAGAATTGACAGCCTTCAAGTTGCATCAATGAGTGCCACAAGCCAACCATCAACTACTTGGGGGCAAAATGAAGAAATTCAAGAGGAGCAAGAGCAAGTCCAATACATGCACAACCAAAATCCTGGAACAAATAAAGTCTATGGTGATACTTACAATCCCTCTTGAAAAAACCATCCCAACCTCAGATGGGGAGACAACCACAATCAAACTCAGCAGCTATGGCAAAGGAACTCAAATCAAAACAATTGGAAAAACTCAAACCACAACAACCAGCCAAACACTAACCAAAACACATACAGAAAACCATAAAACACTTATCCCAACTCTAACCATTATCCACCCAATAACCACCCAACTAACCAAAACACCTACCATCATCCATCAACACCCCAAAACCAACCAATCTCACAAGACTCTCAGAGGATTACTAATCTAGAGATGCTCATGGAGAAGATGATGAAGAACCAAGAATTGACAACAAAGAACCAAGAAGCTTCCATGAAGAGCCTAGAAAGGCAGATTGGACAAATCTCCAAGCAGATTTCTGTTGAAAAACCATCAAGCTCACTACCAAGTGACACCATTCCTAACCTAAAAGAGGAATGCAAGGCAATACAGTTGAGGAGTGGGAAAATACTGCTGAAGGATGAAGAAGCCACCAAGAAGCCCAAGGAAAGTGACAAGAAACAAGTTGAAAAAGAGGCAGCCAATGATGAAGATGCAACAGCAAGCAATCACCCTCAGAATCAACCTCAAGAAAAAGAAGATAGACCACAAAATCTGAAGAAGGAAAAGCAGATCATGGAAGAACCAAATACAAGACAACGTCAAGTGGAGAAAAACTTGACACCTCCACTGCCTTATCCCCAAAGATTCCACAAAGAGGTTAAGGACCAACACTTTTCTAAATTCCTTGAGATTTTCAAGAAGCTAGAGATCAACAAACCCTTGGCTGAAGCATTGGAGCAAATGCCTCTGTATGCCAAGTTCCTAAAAGAGCTTATTAACAAGAAAAGGAGTTGGATTGAAAAAGAGACTGTGCTGCTCACTGAAGAATGCAGTGCATTAATCAGAAAAGGGCTCCCCCCAACCTTGAAGATCCTGGAGGTTTCTTCCTGCCTTGCACTATTGGACGCCTATGTATCAACAAGGGGATGTGTGACTTAGGAGCAAGTATAAATCTAATTCCATCTTCTTTAGTGAAAAAGCTTGGCATAGGAGAAGTGAAACCAATACAGATGTCCTTGGAATTGGTGGACCAATCAGTGGTGTATCCTAAAGGGTTGATTGAAAACCTTTTAGTTAAGGTTGACAAGTTCATCTTTCCTGTAGACTTTGTGATCCTAGATTCAGCAAAGAATGAGAATGACTCCATAATACTTGGTCGACCATTTTTAGCCACTGCTAGAGCCATTGTAGATATAGAGCAAGGAGAGCTAACCCTCAGGATGCATGAAGAAAGCATCACCCTGAAAGTATTTCCAGAATCACAAAGTAAAGAAGAAACAAGCAAGACAAGTAGTGACTTTCTTCCAAGGCAAGCAACCAACAACACAGTAGAACAGAAAAATGAGCAGGTGCAAGAAGGAGAAGGAATTCAAAAAGAGGTTGGGGTGATAAACAAACAAGAAGATATCACAACTCAAGTCACTGTCAAGGGAGAAAGATCAACAAGAAAGAAAAAGATGAAGAACAAGAAGAAGGCTTACAAAGGGTAGAAAAATAAGAAAATCCCAACTGAAGGATTTTCCAAAGGTGACAAGGTGCAACTAGTATATCAACAGCTGGGAACAGAAGATCATTACACTGTCAACCAAGTACTCTCTCTGGAGCATATTGAAATTGAGCATCAAGGCACACAGAGAAAGCTTACAGTGAGAGGGGACAAGTTGAGACATCACCAGCATCACCCACCCTAAAGGGAGTTCAATGTCAAGCTAGTGACAATAAAAGAGCGCTTCATGGGAGGCAACCCATGATTTAAGATTTTTGTCTTTTCTTTTATCCAATAAGCTATGATTTCCTGAGCATGATTTTGAACTTTCATACTTGATAAATGCATACATTGTTTCAGAGCATAAGTCAGACTTCTAAGTTTGGTGTGCCTTAATATTTGTTTTTCAAAAGAAGGGGGGCTATTCTTAGAATATATGCATAATCATTTTTGATGAAGCATATGACCAAACACTAAGTTTGGTGTCTGCATGTGTAACACTGTTCAGAAGATCATTTCCTATTCATGGAAGCAAAATCATACAGAAAGGGATCAAGCATTATTATTTTTTGAAATATAAAATATCAATTGTGAAGAATTGTCTGCATTACTGAGCCATCCCCTCAGTAAGAGCTAAGTTTGGTGTTCACCAACCTTTAGCATTTCTAATTAAGGGACACAATTGATCATTTATAAAAAAAACAACTTTCTTCTTTATTGCAAATCACTTGCCAACGTATATATTAATGTTCTAAAGCTAGCTGTTTTGGTTTATTTAGGAGGAAAAGATTGAAGACAAATACAAGGAGGGGCCACGGCTAGGACAAGCTAAGTGAGGAGTAGTCACATGTGCCTAGAGAAATGTGCTCCTTGGGAAGCAGAATTTGCATGCATGCACCATCGAACATCTAAATACATGCAACCAATGAGAAGAGGATCCTCGTCAAGCCTTAACAATGCATGCAAGCCGTTCAAATCCATAAGCTCTCTACATGTTCAACTCAATCTCAACCCTTCATGATCACCAATGAGCTCCCCCCTCATTTATTATGGTTTTATTGGAAAGTTTGAAGAACCGGCCTATAAATAGCCGTTAGCACTAAATGGCTTATACATTCATACAAACTACTTTCACTTGTAAACCATAATCTCCTCTACTCCCAAAACTAAAGCCAACAATTCTTTTCTCTTGCACAACAAAACCGAGCATTATCCCAAACACAACACATTCTCCTTTTACTTCCATTTCTCCTTCCTTTTCACCTCAAATCTAATGGCTTCCTCAAGTTCAAAAAGAAGGCCGGGAAAGGAACCAATGGTGACCGAGCCTCCATCATATGATACAAGAAAATTTAGGTCCCAGTTCTATGAAGGGAGATATCATAGATTCATGAAGACAAAGAATGTTATCTATGAGAAGGGCCTTGAGTTGAAGGACGGGGAATACCCCATCATGAGGCAAATCACTAAAGAAAGAAGGTGGGAACTTTTATGTGCTCCTCTCGTTGACATCAGTGCAGTCAGGATCAGGGAGTTCTATACAAATGCTGTAAAAGAGAACAAAGATAGTGTCCCCTACACAAGTTATGTCAGAGGAGTTGAAGTGAATTTCAGTCCAGCAGCCATCACTAGGGGCCCTAAAGTTGAGAACCATAACTTATACAGAGCCTAGTTATGAGACCAGATTGTAGATGGAAAACAATCCTGATGAGATCTTGCAAGGGTTATGTGTGGAAAATACAGACTGGGAAAGAGATTCAAAAGGAGTTCCAAGCCACTTGAGGAGAATAAATCTTACTCCTGTGGCCAAGGGATGGTGTGAGATAGTAAGGAGGTCTATCCTCCCTACTGGAAACGCCTTTTGGGTCACAATCAAACGAGCACTCTTGACATACTGCATCTTACATGGAGGTGAAGTCAACCTCGCATAACTCATAGCCGACAGTATTCAAGAGATGGCTAACAGCACAAGTAAATCAAGTGGTCTTGGACATCCAAGTACCATCCTCAGGCTATGCAACAAAGCTGGAGTAATCTTTGAAGATGAGGACACAGAAAAAGTGAAAAAAGGGAAAGGAATCACTAAGAAGAGTATGGAAGGAATGAATGAAGAAGATGATCAAGAGGGGGTGGTAGCTCCCAGACAAAGGAGATCGCAAAGAGAGGAAGGACGAAATCAAGTTCATGGTGCCATAGACATGAGCCAGCTACAAAGAACAATTGAAGAGCTATCTTAGCAACTCATGCAAGCTCAACAAGAGCAAAATCAAGGGCGCCAAGAGAAATATCTAGAGCCCCATCCAGAGTTTAGGGAGCAATATTTGAGGGATAAAGAGGAACGAGAAGCTTGGCAGCGTCAAATGGAGGAGAAGCAAGAGAGATGGCAACAACAAATGATGACTCAGCAGCAAGAGTTTCAAGCACAGATTCTTGAAGGACAAAAAGAGCAATGCAAAGAATTCAAAGAATCATATGATAAGTTGTATTTTAGTCAAGCTAAAGCAGGGGAATATAGTCACAACCTGTATCAATGGAAGAATATTCATCACACTATGGAAGAAGTTAGATATGTGCAAAGAATGGAGAGTGATAAAAACATACAAGCAAGGTTGGAGTACTTGACCCACAATTTGCCAACACTCAATCCACAGATCAAGCCATTTGAGCAATGCCCTGAATTTTAAGCCAAGCAAAAAGCAAGGTCTCATCATTATACGGAGTTAACACTTAACAGATTGGAAGAAGTTGGACTCTCTGGGCTCTTAGATTCTGTCTGGGATAGAAGATGCCCTGGTGAAGAAGTCCGAGACTACTCCAAGCTAGGGAAGAGAAAGAAGAAAAAGGGAGAAACAAGCAGCAGCCACAATCATTAGAAGGTGGCAAAGTTCTTTCATACTTCTTCTTTCATACCCCTAATAAGGAGATGCATGTCTGAAACATGATATGCCTCCATTGTTTATTTCTTTTACTTCGTGCATTTTTTTATATTTTTTTGTCACTTAATAAATAGCTAGAGAAATGCTAAATCTGCATATTGCTTGTCATCCATTACCGAGCTGAATTTTGTGTTGTTTCCCATATGCTTGAATAAAAGAGAATTGTTTGAATTGGAAAGTAAATATCCAATGTTGCATGAGTTAGAATGGAAGTTAATGGTGGTGTATGTGTTTGATTAAATACATAACTCATGAAATAATTGCTACATAGTATCATTTTCATTGAAGTGTGAGCTAGCTTGCTGTTATAAAGGTTCCTATCAATAAAGAAAAAAGCCCCTGAGAACAAAAGAAAATGAAATAGAAAGAAAAGGAAGAAGAAAAAGCCAATGTGGCAAGAAAAACAAAGAATAAAGGTTGGACACCAATAGCTTGGACCCTAGGACATATGCCTGTGGTGTTCTTGTACTAGGATATGCTTGGACAAGTAAATTCTGAGGGGTATTTCAAAACCCAGTCACTTAGATCAACTGATTTGGGATGGCCAATTGAAAGTCCACAATAAAGAGCAACTTAGATACAGAACATTTAGTTATCCAAAGAGATGCTGGGCATCAATGATCCTAGGAGAGTGAGCCATGTGTCTGTGGTGAAAGATGTTGAGTAAAAATAAAGCCAAAGGCTACTACTGCAACATTAGACACCAAGCCTCCAAAAGAATAATAAGCTTGTTAAGCAACAGGAGAAAAGAAAAGTTAGCAAGGGAGCAAAGAAAGAATAAACCTTATAACAGCAAGTTTAGTAAACCTTTGAGGAAAGATGTATATTATGTAACAGCAAACAATAACTTGGGTTGTCATTATCTGCATAAAAACTCCATAAATCAAGTTCTGCTATATGCCTAATAAGGATATAATTGCTCTTCTTGTTCATTTCATTTTCTCTTAGTTTTGATGCTTGCTTGGGGACAAGCAAGATTTAAGTTTGGTGTTGTGATGACAAGTCATCATATACCCATTTTTCAAGCTAATTTCACTTGTTTTATTAGTCTTTATGCACTTTCTTGCATCTTAAGTAAGTGATTTAGAATGAAAATGCATAACTTCTTTAAACCAAGCAACTACCATTAAATTGATGCTAAATCTTGAGGTTTGAGCAAGAATTAATTGATTTTTAATGAATTATAAACCTTATGAGTTTAGAGATACTTTGATTGGTTGCTTTGGTTTCTTGTAGGTGAAGAAAGGAAGAAAAGAAGAAAAACGTAGCTTAAGAAAGCGTGGCCCAAGGAGAAAAGAATGTGGCGCATAGAAGGAGGAAGCAAACATTTCCCTCCACAAGGGCACACTGCCCTCTAGGAGAGCAACATAATGAACCAAGCCTTGAAAAGCAACATTGCCCTGCCCACAAAAAGGGCGGAGCACAATTTGATGCTAAGAATCAAAGAGAGCAAAAACTCTGCCATGTCCTCCTCAAGAGCAATATCGGGCTTCACCCAAGAAAAATTCAAAAGGAATTGCTTCATAATGCTTCCTATGGGTTTCGAACCCAAGGACAAAGAGGAAAAGAGTAGCGCTCAAGCACAATAAAATCAAGCAAAAAGTGGCTTGCTTTCATTCTCCCTGAATCGAACACGGCACCATGAGGAAACAAGGAACTAAGCATTACCTTGGTGCCAAGAAAACCAAAGAAAAAGAAGCAGCGTGTGCCTCCACCAAGTTTCGAACTTGGAACCTCACCATTGGTAACATTGCCTTGCCCTCCGCGAGGGCAGGGCAACATTTTGTGGTGCACAGCCAGCACACTAGATTGGCACGCACCAAGGGAGTTTCGGCCAGCAGCAGCGCGCACGGGCAGAATCTGGCGCACCAAGAAAACTCTGCCCTGCCCTCCACAAGGGCAGGGCAGCATCCTGATGCATCACACACACCAAGCACGCACGCAATGAGCCGCACGCACCATTTCCTGCTCTGCCCTCCACAAGGGCAGGGCAGCATCCTGATGCATCACACACACCAAGCACGCACCGTTCCCTGCTTTGCCCTCCACAAGGGCAGGGCAGCCTCCTGGAAGCCACTTT
>NC_029780.3:25115683-25116165 GCF_000817695.3 Arachis duranensis | reverse complement strand
TCTCCAATCATGATGCTATGAATCATGACAGCCCGGTCTATAGTAACTTCGGACCGGTTGCTAGTGGGAATGATTGAGCGTTGGATAAACTCCAACCATCCCCTAGCCACGGGCTTGAGGTCATGCCTTCTCAGTTGAACTAGCTTCCCTCTTGAATCTCTCTTCCATTGAGTGCCCTCTTCACAAATGTCTATGAGGACTTGGTCCAACCTTTGATCAAAGTTGACCTTTCTAGTGTAGGGGTGTTCATCTCCTTGCATCATGGGTAAGTTAAATGCCAACCTTACATTTTCCGGACTAAAATCTAAGCATTTCCCCCGAACCATTGTAAGCCAATTCTTTGGGTCCGGGTTCACACTTTGATCATGGTTCTTGGTGATCCATGCATTGGCATAGAACTCTTGAACCATTAAGATTCCGACTTGTTTAATGGGGTTGGTAAGAACTTCCCAACCTCTTCTTTGGATCTCATGTCGGATCTC
>NC_029780.3:25113759-25115539 GCF_000817695.3 Arachis duranensis | reverse complement strand
ATGACTCGGAGGTGGAAGCTTTTGCCTTCCCTTTCCTCTTTCTAGAGGTTTTTTCAGCCTTAGATGCCATAAATGGTTATGAAAAAACAAAAAGCAATGCTTTTACCACACCAAACTTAGAAGGTTTGCTCGTCCTCGAGCAAAAGAAGAAAGAAAAGAGTAAAAGAAGAAGAAATAGAGGAGATGGAGGTGGCTTTATTTTTCGGCCAAGGGGGAGAAGTAGTGTGTAGGTTGTGTGAAAATGAAGGAGTGAAGATGGGTTTATATAGGGGTGGAGAGAGGGGTAGGGTTCGGCCAGTATGGGTGGGTTTGGGAGGGAAAGTGGTTTGAATTTGAATGGTGAGGTAGGTGGGGTTTTATGAAGGATGGATGTGAGTGGTGAAGAGAATGGTGGGATTTGATAGGTGAGGGGTTTTTGGAAAAGAGGTGTTGAGATGATTGGTGAATGGGTGAAGAAAAGAGAGAGTGGTGAGGTAGGTGGGGATCCTGTGGGGTCCACAGATCCTGAGGTGTCAAGGATAATTCATCCCTGCACCAAGTGGCGAGCAAAAATGCTCCTTCTGCCAATCCTGGCATTAAACGCCGGGCTGGTGCCCATTTCTGGCGTTTAACACCAGCTTCTTGCCCATTCCTGGCATTAAACGCCAGTCTGGTGCCCCTTTCTGGCATTAAACGCCCAGAATGGTGCCAGACTGGGCGTTAAACGCCCATTTGCTGCCCTTACTGGCGTTTAAACGCCAACAAATTTTCCTCCAGGGTGTGCTATTTTTCTTTCTGTTTTTCATTCTATTTTTGCTTTTTCAATTAATTTTGTGACTTCCCATGATCATCAACCTATAGAAAACATAAAATAACAATGGAAAATAGATAAATATAACATTGGGTTGCCTCCCAATAAGCGCTTCTTTAATGTCAGTAGCTTAACAGTGGGCTCTAATGGAGCCTTACAGATACTCAGAGCAATGTTGGAACCTTCAAACACCAAACTTAGAGTTTGAATGTGGGGGTTCAACACCAAACTTAGAATTTGGTTGTGGCCTCCCAACACCAAACTTAGAGTTTGACTGTGGGGGCTCTGTTTGACTCTGTTTTGAGAGAAGCTCTTCATGCTTCCTCTCCATGGTTACAGAGGGATATCCTTGAGCTTTAAACATAAAGGATTCTTCATTCACTTGAATGATCAATTCTCCTCTGTCAACATCAATCACAGCCTTTGCTGTGGCTAGGAAGGGTCTGCCAAGGATGATAGATTCATCCATGCACTTCTCAGTCTCTAGGATTATGAAATTAGCAAGGATGTAATGGTCTTTAATCTTGACCAGAACATCCTCTACAAGTCCATAAGCATATTTTCTTGAATTGTCTGCCATCTCTAGTGAGATTCTTGTAGCTTGTACCTCAAAAATCCCTAGCTTCTCCATTACAGAGAGAGGCATGAGGTTTATGCTTGACCCTAGGTCACACAGAGCCTTCTTGAAGGTCATGGTGCCTATGGTACAAGGTATTGAGAACTTTCCAGGATCCTGCCTCTTTTGAGGTAATCTCTGCCTAGTCAAGTTATCCAGTTCTTTGGTGAGCAAATGGGGTTCATCCTCCCAAGTCTCATTACCAAATAACTTGTCATTTAGCTTCATGATTGCTCCAAGGTATTTAGCAACTTGCTCTTCAGTGACATCTTCGTCCTCTTCAGAGGAAGAATACTCATCAGAGCTCATGAATGGCAGAAGTAAATCCAATGGAATCTCTATGGTCTCAGTGTGAGCCTCAGATTCCCATGGTT
>NC_029780.3:25111847-25113740 GCF_000817695.3 Arachis duranensis | reverse complement strand
TCCATTGAGGTCTTCCTCAGTGGCGATCACTGCCTCTTCCTCCTCTCCAAATTCGGCCATGTTGATGGCATTACACTCTCCTTTTGGATTCTCTTCTGTATTGCTTGGAAGAGTGCTAGGAGGGAGTTCAGTAATTTTCTTGCTCAACTGACCCACTTGTGCCTCCAAGTTTCTAATGGAGGACCTTGTTTCAGTCATGAAACTTTGAGTGGTTTTGATTAGATCAGAGACCATGGTTGCTAAGTCAGAGTGGCTCTATTTAGAATTCTCTGTCTGTTGCTAAGAAGATGATGGAAAAGGCTTGCCATTGCCAAACCTGTTTCTTCTACCATTATTGTTGTTGAAACTTTGTTGAGGTCTCTGTTGATCCTTCCATGAGAGATTTGGATGATTTCTCCATGAAGGAGTATAGGTGTTTCTATAGGGTTCTCCCATGTAATTCACCTCTTCCATTGAAGGGTTCTCAGGATCATAAGCTTCTTCTTCAGATGAAGCGTCCTTAGTACTGCCTGGTGCAGCTTGCATTCCAGACAGACTTTGAAAAATCATATTGACTTGCTAAGTCAATATTTTGTTCTGAGCCAATATGGCATTCAGGGTATCAATCTCAAGAACTCCTTTCTTCTGATTCATCCCATTGTTCACAGGATTCCTTTCAGAAGTGTACATGAATTAGTTATTTGCAACCAGTTCAATGAGTTCTTGAGCTTCTGCAGGCGTCTTCTTCAGATGAAGAGATCCTCCAGCAAAGCTGTCCAATGACATCTTGGACAGTTCAGACAGACCATCATAGAAGATACCTATGATGCTCCATTCAGAAAGCATGTCAGAAGGACACTTTCTGATCAATTGTTTGTATCTTTCTCAAACTTCATAGAGGGATTCACATTCCTTCTGTCTGAAGGTTTGGACTTCCACTCTAAGCTTACTCAATTTTTGAGGTGGAAAGAACTTTTCCAAGAAGGTATTGACTAGTTTTTCCCAAGAGTTCAGGCTTTCTTTAGGTTGTGAGTCCAACCATATCCTAGCTCTGTCTCTTACAGCAAAAAGGAATAGCATAAAATGAGACACTAGACTCACACCAGGAATATTTTTGGTTTTTATAATTTTGTAATTTTTTTGGATTTTTCGAAAATTATGTGGAAAAAGAAAATAAAGAGGATCAAAACTTTTAATAAGAATTCCAGGAATCATGCAATGTTAGTCTAAAGCTGTAGTCTAAAGAAATTAGACATGGCTAGCCAAGCTTCAGCACGACATTACATTCAAGAGCTAAATTGATGAAAATCAATCAGCTTTGGTGATGATAAAAACATCACCTTGAAACTCTAGAATTCATTCTTAAAAATTCTGAAGAAAAATACCTAATCTAAGCAACAAGATGAACCGTCAGTTGTCCAAACTCAAACAATCCCCGACAACGGCGCCAAAAATTTGGTGCACGAAATTGTGATCATCAATGGTGCCATCAACATGGTACGCTCAATTGCAATCTCAACTCTTTATCACAACTTCACACAACTAACCAGCAAGTGCACTGGGTTGTCCAAGTAATAAACCTTACGCGAGTAAGGGTCGATCCCACGAAGATTGTTGGTATGAAGCAAGCTATGGTCATCTTGTAAATCTCAGTCAGGCGGATTCAAATGGTTAATGAGGATTAATAATTAAAAGATGAATAAAACATAAATATAGAGACACTTATGTAATTCATTGGTGAGATTTTTCAGATAAGCGTATGGAGATGCTTTGTGCCTTCCGTCTCTCTGCTTTCCTACTGTCTTCATCCAATCCTTCTTACTCCTTTCCATGGCAAGCTGTATGTTGGGCATCATTGTTGTCAATGGCTACAGTCCCATCCTCTCAGTGAAAATGTTCAACGCGCTCTGTCAC
>NC_029780.3:25098959-25111410 GCF_000817695.3 Arachis duranensis | reverse complement strand
CTTCCGGGCCCACTTGGTGTGTGCTTGGGCTGAGCATTGAAGCTTTCATGTGTAGAGACTTTTCTTGGAGTTAAACGCCAGCTTTTGTGCCAGTTTGGGCGTTTAACTCCCATTCTTGTGCCAGTTCCGGCGTTAAACGCCAGAATTCTTGAGCTGATTTAGAACGCCTGTTTGGGCCATCAAATCTCAGGAAAAGTATGGACTATTATATATTGCTGGAAAGCCTAGGATGTCTACTTTCAACGCAATTAAGAGCGCGCCAATTGGGCTTCTGTAGCTCCAGAAAATTTACTTCGAGTGCAGGGAGGTCAGAATCCAACAGCATCTGCAGTCCTTTTTAGCCTCTGAATCAGATTTTTGCTCAGGTCCCTCAATTTTAGCCAGAAAATACCTAAAATCACAGAGAAACACACAAACTCATAGTAAAGTCCAGAAAAGTGAATTTTAAATAAAAACTAATAAAAATATAATAAAAACTAACTAAAACATACTAAAAATATACTAAAAACAATGCCAAAAGCGTATAAATTATCTGCTCATCAGAAGACTGTAATCTGGAACATGGTTTAGAGCTTAGAACACACAACCCAGTAAGATTTTGAGCCTAATTGTATGGTTACATTATTTAACCATTATTTTTATTCTTGTGTGTTTTCTCTCCTCAATGATTGCAGTCTATGTTTTGTTCCAATCTATATGTCCAATGTTTAATGTATGCATGCATATGTATGATTGAGGCCATCATTTGCTATTAGCTCACTATCTTAAATGGCCTACTATTCTAATTACCCTTGTTTGTCACTTTGAGCCTATATATCCCTTTCGTTCCTTATATTACCACATCACTAGCCTTAAGCAGAAAAACAAATTAATTATCCCAATTGAATCTTTGGTTAGCTTAAGATAGGGATTGTGTGTTAAATTCAGTGTGGGAAACTATGGGAAACGTGTGGGAACTTGGGTTAATAAGAATGCATGTTGCTTAATTGATAAATATTAAGAATTCGAATACTACTTATGTGAAATTATGAAAACCAATTGCATTGATGCTATAATGCTTTCAAAAAAAAAATTCTATGTCTCAGTTTAATTTTAGGGGAATGGAAGCACCCCAATGATAAGTATAATAAAAAAAAGATCAATGCATATGAAGTGAAACAAAAGAACATTTTTAAATGCATGAGTAGGTGCAACATACAAAGTGAGATTATGGGTATTTAGGCATGATTTTAGAAGCATAGGAAGTGTGTGTGTGTTCGGTGAGAACTTAGGATAATCAAGGATTCAATTTTCAACTCACTTGGCCATACATGTAACCACACCCTTACCTAAGCCCCATTATAACCTTGAAAAAGACCTCATGATGTTTGCATGTGTGCATTAGATATTTGTTGATTGGTTAGATGAAGAACAGGGTATTAGAAAGCGTGAATGGAGGAGACTAGAGTGCATATACACTCCCAGTGAGGGTTCAAGCTTGACTCTATGTTCCCGACTTTCATGAGCTGTCTTCTTACAAGTTTACTTGTCTCTTATTGTGTGATTTGAATTAGTGGAATTTGAATTCTGTTTGTCTTGAAGAACTTCTTTATTTTCTTAACCAAGTAGGTATAGACATTTCATCATATAGTTGCATTCTTTTTATCTCTTTGAGCTTAGCATGAGGACATGCTAATGTGCAAGTATAGGGAGGTTGATAAACCACTATTTTATGGTTTATCTTATGTTGAATTGAGTGGTTTTTATCACCTTTCTCCTATGCCTGTTCATGTAATTAGCATGTTATACGTTTCCCTTCCTGATTTAATACTATGATTAAAAACTTGCTTCCAGAGCCTTTAATTTGTAGATTTTTATCCATCTCTATACCATTCGATGCCGTGATCTGTGTGTTAAGTGTTTTCAGGTTTTACAGGGCAGGAATGACTTGGAGAATGGAAAGGAAGCTTTCAAAAATGGAAGGAACACAAAGAAACGATAGAGCTGACCAGTGAGACATTGCGTGCGCGTGATTTAGAGTATTCTATAGCGACGCGCATGCACACTTGATGCGCACGCGTGATTAGCGCAGAGGACGAGTGACGTGTACGCGTAATTGACGCATACGCATGACAAGGAGTTTTTGCAAACGACGTGCACGCGTGAGTGACGCATACGCGTGACATGCGCGACGTGCAGCAGTTGCAGAAAAATACTGGGGGCAATTTTGGGCCAGTTTCAGATCCAATTTTCGGCCTAAAAACACAGACTAGAGCCGAAAATAGCAGAGACTCAAGACTCATTCTCATTCTGCATAGTTTTAGTTTTAGTTCTGAATCTAGAGAGAGATTTTCACTTCTTCCTCTAGGTTTTCTTCACATTCAAAGATTTCTAGTTTTGATGCTTTTTATGTTTTGTGATTGGGATATTGAGAAGAGTTGCTACCTCCGTTGAAGCTTCATTATTCTAGTTAGTTTCCTTTGTCCCTTACTCTTTCATATCCTTAATCCTTGTTCAGAGTTACAATTGGATTATTTTTAGAATTTATTAATACAAAGAACCATTTTTACTTTTAATTAATTTTTAGTTATTATTTATTATGTCTCACATTTATTCATCTCTTAATTCTGTGAAAGTTATATTCATATTAATGGAGTAGTTTCCTACTTGATTGGGAGTTGATTAAGAGGAGAACCTTGAGTTGGGATACTCAAGTGTTAATCCTAATTGGGAGTTGTTGGCTGATTCTCCTGTCTCCGACTCTAATCCTTTCTTAGGAAAGGATTACGACACAATCGATAGGATTACGACAACCCTTTTGGGAAAATTCAACAAGGATAGAACTTTCAATTAATCTTCTCCCGGTCAAGACTTTTATTTGAATTACATAAATTCTCAATCATTTGTTTCTCTGTTTCTCAAACTCAAAAAATTTCTTGGAAAACCTCTTATCAGTAAATAGCACTCTCTCTGCAACTTGTTGGGAGACGACCTGGAATTCATACTCCCAGTATTTTATTTCTAAAATTTGTGACAACTCTTTTAAAATTGATACGCGGAATCTTCATTGGTTAAGAGCTATACTTGCAACGCTATTTTCTCTATAAACTCTTAATCGGTGATTTTCCGCCACATCAGGAACCCAACGACATACCCAAATATTTTGATTGGGAGTCTCCCCATCTTACACTTTGATGCTCCTATCCTAACATAGACTTATCATAATTTATGGATAGATCTGCCATTAAATCAAAGTATTCTAGTAACCACCTTTAGTTCTTGATGGTTCCCTCATCAAAAGGATAGAAAGCTCATCCTATTCTTTACCTGATAGTTCCTCATAGCTCTTTTGATAATCTTGTTAACACTTTCACAATAATGGAGGGATTTGAGTCATTTTGGTCCCGAATTTTGACAACTAGGAGGTATACTCTTTAGAGAATACATTTACGGCTAGTTGAGCAAATAACCATTTTGATATTTGAAACTAAAAGATTCTCATTTTGACAAAACGGATACTAATAATATTTAGTTTTCACAAAATAAACCCTCAAATATCAGTTTTATTTGACAAAAGACCTAAATGTCTATAATGATGAGTTAATGATTAGTCTATTTTGTCAAATAGAGCTGGTACTTAGGGCTATTAAGGGTTTATTTTGTCGAAAATAAGATTTTAAGGTCTATTTCATCAAAATCAGGATCTTTCGAATTCCAAAATGACTATTCACTCTGTAAAAGCCGGTTAATTAATGACTAATTTACCTATAAATGAGAATTTATTCTAGAAAACCCAAAAATGTGATTTTTATGGCTTAATATGATAGAGGAGATTGAGATGAGAATTTCGGTACCAATTTTATAGGAATCGGACCAAGATTGGACCGAACGAGACAAACCAAGCCAACCAGACCCATATTGGGCCCTTGACCCAACTAAACTAAACCTGATACCCTAATTTTCAGTACTCTCTCTCCTTACAACACACTAAACACGCTGAAATGAATATCGGAAGGGGAAGAACACTCTCTCAAGTTTTAACCCTTGGTTGATCTTCAAACCACCATAACTTTTAATCTAGATCTTCGATTGTCACACTGTTTGTGGTCACGTGTTCACCGCAAGGAGCTCTACAAAACCACTTTCTTTATTCTTGAGGTAAGCCACGAAATCATTTCAGTTCTTCATCCTTAAATTTTGAGTTTCATGAAGAAATGTGTTGAGATTTTAGGCTCTTTGATGTTATAAGACCCAACTCTCTTGAAGGAGAAGATTAATCTTGTCTCCTTGAACCTTGGATGTGGTAAGATTCTCAACCCTAGTATAATTTTTTGTTCTATGATGTTTGTGTATTGAGATGTTGTGTTTGGGTATGATAATTGTGGCTTAGGTAGTGTGTATATGTGTATTGAAGTTTGATTGAGATTTTGAAAAGCTTGGAAGAAGGCTTTGGTGTGTAGGAATCTATTCTTAGGAGTGTTGAGACCTTGAGAACTTGTGGAAAAGTGGTTTGGAAGTGCTCCAGTTGAGCGTGGGAAATCGGCTAAGGTATGGTCTCGGTTTCCTGTATCTAAAATATAATATGGTGTGAAAACTTAGGCTAGAGCCCCTAAGATAGGCATTGAATTGTTGATGTTGTTGAATGGATGAGATATATGATGTGGTCATATATGTGGTTATGAATATTGATGCCTTAATGGTGTGATATATGAGAAAAATGCATGTTGTGATATATGCTTGATAAATGATTGAGGTTGATTGATGGGTGAAACCATGTTGATGGTGAGTATGATATTGATCATGTATAATGATGGTTGATTGGAAATGGTATTGTTGGAAATTGGGATGAGGAATGATATATGACATGTTAATGTGTTGGTAATTTAGCCATTTGAATGAGATAGGTTAAAATGGTTGGATGGTGGTTTGTGAGTTTTGAGTAAATATGTTAATGTATGAGTTGAGGAGGCTTGAGGTTGATTTTTGGTATAATTTGATTGATTTTAAAAAAGGATGAAATCGGTCTGTTTTGGTTGATTTTGAAAAGGGTTGAAATTGGTTTGTTTTGAAAATGGCACTTTGTGGTTTTGTATGAAAATATGGTTTTTGGGCATACTTTGAAGGGACATAACATGGACTCTGGTGCACAAAAATTGTAATCACACTTTTGCAATCCGCACAACTAACCAGCAAGTGCACTGGGTCGTCTAAGTAATACCTTACGTGAGTAAGGGTCGAATCCCACGGAGATTGTTGGTTTGAAGCAAGCTATGGTTATCTTATTATTCTTAGTCAGGATACCAACAACAGTGTTTTTTAAGTTCAATTGTAAAAAGTGAAAGGGCATAAAATAAATAATTGTTACTCAATAATGGAGAATATGTTGGAGTTTTGGAGATGCTTTGTCTTCTGAATTTCTGTAACATAATGCTTCCTCACTTTCACAAATGCAAGGCTCCTTCCATGGCAAGCTGTATGTAGGGTGTCACCGTTGTCAATGGCTACTTCTCATCCGCTCAGTGAAAATGGTCCAAATGTCTGTCACAGCACGGCTAATCATCTGTTGGTTCTCGATCATGTCGGAATAAGATCCATTGATCCTTTTGCGTCTGTCACTATGCCCAACACTCGTAAGTTTGAAGTTTGTCACAGTCATCCAATCCCAGAATCCTACTTGGAATACCACAGACAAGGTTTAGACTTTCCTGATCCTCATGAATGCCGCTAACAATTCTAGCTTATACCACGAAGATTCTGATTAAGGAATCTAAGAGATACTCATTCAATCTAATGTAGAACGGAGGTGGTTATCAGGCACACGTTCATGGATTGAGAAAGGTGATGAGTGTCACAGATCATCAACTTCTTCATAGTGAAGCGCGAATGAACATCTTAGATAGGAACAAGCATGTTTGAATGGAAAACAGAAATAATTGCATTAATTCATCGAGACGCTGCAGAGCTCCTCACCCCCAACAATGGAGTTTAGAGACTCATGCCATCAAAGAGTATAAAATTCAGATCTAAAAATGTCAAGAGATACAAAATAAGTCTCTAAAAGTTGTTTAAATACAAAACTAGTAACCTAGGTTTACAGAAAATGAGTAAACTAAGATGGATAGTGTAGAAATTCATTTCTGGGGCCCACTTGGTGTGTGCTGGGGTGGAGACTTAAGCTTCTCACGTGCCTAGGCTGTTTCTGGAGTTGAACGCCAGGTTGTAACCTGTTTCTGGCATTGAACTCCAACTTGCAACCTGTTTCTGGCGCTAAACGCCAGACTGCAACATGGAACTGGCATTTTTTGTTATGTCATCTATCTTCGTGCAAAGTATGGACTATTATATATTGTTAGAAAGCCCTGGATGTCTACTTTCCAACCTAATTGAGAGCGCGCCAATTGGAATCCAACAGCATCAGCAGTCCTTTTTCAGCCTAAATCAGATTTTTGCTCAGCTCCCTCAATTTCAGCCAGAAAAACACACAAACTAATATTAAAGTCCAGAAATATGAATTTTGCCTAAAAACTAATAAAATTATACTAAAAACTAACTAAAACACACTAAAATCTACATGAAATTACCCCAAAAAATCATATAAAATATCCGCTCATCAGACTCCGGGTCCCCGTTTTCTGCCAAACTTGTTTAGAAATGAAATTGGATCTGGGATGTTCATGTCGTTTGAAGAATGGGCAAAAAATGATTTGAAATGAAGAAGTTATGTCCGTCGGAAGATTGGGCGTTGAATCTGTGAATTATGCAGCTTTTAACTTAGAAAATTTTTTGGCAAAATAGGCATCCACGCATAAGCGTGACCGATGTGTACACGTCGTTATCACTACCCACTCATGCTCATGGCCGACGTGTACACGTCGATGAGCTGCAACAGAAGCCCAGCCTTTTTCTCGAGAGTTGTGCGAGAATTGTGTCAGTTTTGTGCGTGGTGCACAAATGCACCCACGCGTACGCATGGCTGACGTGTACGCGTCACTTGGCTGTTTTTTCCATCCACGCGTATGCATGGGCGACGCATACGCGTCGATGAACTTTTTGGCCATCCATGCATGCGCGTGGACGACGCATACACGTGGCCCTGTTTTCATCTCAAAGTTGATTTTTGGGTTTCAAAGCCAAATTTCATACTTCTAAGCCTTCGATCTCATCTATTATGTCTTAAATCATTATGATATGCCTAGCAATGAGAAAGGAGATAGGGGATGTGATAACTTGTGAATGAAGCAAGGGAAAATTTTATGATCAATGATGATCAAAGATAATTATATGAGATGCGGAGAATGGCGGTGGAAGTGCGTTATGTGCCACGAGCCGAAGGGCTGTATTTTTTGATAAATTGGCTGGTTCTGGATTGAACTATGAGTCGGATGGCTGAGTTATTGCCGGATTATGGCGGAGCCATTGTGATTTATGGCCAAATATGATTTCATGTATATGCGTATTGAATGAAATGTGAATGTTGCACTTCCGCTATATGAGTTTCCGTGGATGAAAGCAGTGGCTAGCCACCACTGCTCCATTAGGGACAGGAATTCATCATATGCATATTATATGAATTGTTTGGAGTTTCTTAATTGACTGCATATTACTTGCTAATTGTCTAAATTCTGTATCTGTTTCCTATTTTTATATCTCTTGTCTGATATAACTGTGTTTTCCATATTATACTCCTGCTGGTGGTTGAGAGGTCTGAAGTATTTGGAAAAGGAAGTAATAGATAGACTGAAGAATCTTTAGTCAGTTGCCAATTATGGTTTAGCCTGTTTATAAGCTTTGAATTTATCTGGTGGAAGTTCTAGGATTGCCTTTGGCTTTCCCAGGACGTTACATGTTAGATATGTGGGTACTGTTACCATACTGAGAACCTCCGGTTCTCACCTATGCGGATTTTTTGGTTTTCAGATGTAGGACAAGAGGCTTCTTGATGAAGCATGCTGGAGACTTTTGGATTAGCGAAGATCCTTTGTTCTCGGGACTCTGTTTTGGTTTTCATGTTTTGCTAGATACTTTTATCTCCATTAAATAATACAAACTGTGATGACTCCTCTTATATGAGGTTTTGGAGAATAGGTTTTTTGTATTTATGTCCCTTTGGCTTTCTTTTGGGGTTTCTCATTTTATTTACATGTATATATGTTGCTATGCTCGGACCAGTTATCTTCGCAACCGGATTTTGAGTTTTGATATTCCTGTTTTTGACATTCTTTTGTACATATATAATCTCAGGTTAGTTTATCCTTTATTCGTTACGCTTTAGATCGGAGTGTTGCGCTTTCAAGTTATGATTTTGTTTTACCCTTTTCTTCAAAGGCTCTTAGCTATAATCATTTTTCACACTACTATATGTACTAAATTTTTATTTTAGAGGTCGTAATACCTTGCCATCTCTGAATTATGACTTAAGCATAAGACTCTGTATGGTAGGGTGTTACATTATGGTATCAGAGCAGTTCGTTCCTATAGAGCCTGGGGGACGGACTGACTATACTTCTGTGCATTCTCTGTATTTGTGTTATGTGCTATTAGTATATCTACTGGATATAACTAGCATAAACGTTCATGAGCATGCATTTTGGACTTTGAAGTACTAAACTTCCGATATTGAGACTTATCAACTTGATATCGATTGTTTAGTGTGTATAGGAACCAGGTGGCGCCTTGTGGATGCGATAGAGGCCGTGGGAGAGGTCATATGAATGCTCGTACACCGGGGCATTGGAGAACATGGCTGCTGTTATGCAGGCCACTGCAGAGGCTCTTAGGCAACAGATGAACAACCATAGCAATGACGGAGGTGGAGCTCAGGGCCCGATGACACTGGAAAACTTTTTGAAGGTTAATCCACCTAAGTTCAAGGGAACTACTAGCCCAAATGAAGCCGATACCTTGTTTCAGGCTATGGAGCAAGCACTGCAAGTGCAGGTGGTACCTGAAGGGCAGCGTGTTGAGTTTGCTACCTATTTGCTCAATGGGGAAGCATCACATTGGTGGCAAGGAGTCTGACGTCTCCTACAGCAGGGTCATGACTATATCACCTGGGATGCCTTTCGGGAGGAGTTCTATAAGAAGTACTTTCCAATTTCTGCTAGGATGGCCAAGGAACTTGAGTTGTTGCAGTTGAAGCAGGGTATTATGTCCGTATCAGAGTATACTCACAAGTTTGAGGAGCTATTCAGGTTTCCTCGTATGTGTCAGGGGACTCCGAGAAACTCTGAGGAATGGAGGTGCATTAACTATGAAGGAGGACTCCAGAGTGATATCTTTAGCTTAGTGGGACCGATGGAGATTAGGACTTTCTCCGAGTTGGTGAACAAGAGTAGGGTTGCTGAAGAGTGTGTGAAAAAGGCAGCTGCCAAGAGAGGAAGTCACAAGAGATCATTCCCACAGAACTGAGGGAAGAACTTTGCACCTAGAGGTCCACCTTTCAAGCGGGGAGGCTTTTTCAGGAGGCCCAACAACAACAACTCCCAAGAGAAAAGGTTTGGGAAGTAGCCTCAGAACGAGCAAGCTTGTGCTAGGTGTGGAAGTCACCATCCGGGAGCCCCGTGCAAGGCCGGATGGGGTTTGTGCTATTCTTGCGAGACATAAGACCGCAAACTGTCTAGAGAAGCAGAAACAAGGTGCAGGGTAAGCACAGCAGGCTAGTTGGGTGTTCACCACCTCAACTATAGGTGCCGAGGGATCTGAAACACTTATCCGAGGTAACTATAAAATGGCTGATCAAACTTTAAATGCTTTATTTGATTCGGGAGCAACCCATTCATTCATTGCATTCGAAAAAGCTAATGAGTTAGGCTTGAAGATTGTAGTTTTAAGTTATGACTTAAAGGTGTATAATGCCACCCATGAAGCCATGACAACTAGGCTAGGATTCCCGCAAGTTGCATTTAGGGTCAAGCAATGTGAATTTGTCCATAATTTTATCTGCTTGCGATGATCGGTGTCGATCTTATCTTGGGATTGGACTGGTTATCTGAGAACCATGTCCTGCTTGATAGTTCTGCAAAATTGGTGTACTTTATGCCAGAAGATACAGAAGGACCAATTGTATTGAATAGTTATTACTTGAATTCGATGATGGTGAATTGTTTGGGAACTGAATGTCAGGGTATCTTGTTGTTAACTGCGGGTATTTCGGGTGATGATCAAAGATTGGAACAAATTCCGGTTGTATGTGAGTTTCCAGAGGTGCTTCCAAATGATATTAAAGAATTTCCACCTAACCGAGAGGTTGCATTTGCTATTGAGTTGGTGCCTGGGGCTGGACCAATCTCGAGTGCTCCTTATAGGATGTCACCGCTAGAAATGGCCGAGTTAAAGTCTCAGTTAGAGGATCTATTGGGTAAGAACTTTATCCGACCAAGTGTTTCCCCGTGGGGCACGCCAGTGTTACTGGTAAAGAGGAAAGATGGGAGTATGCAGCTCTGTGTGGATTACAGGCAGCTAAACAAGGTCACAATAAAGAATAAGTATCCACTGCCGAGGATTGATGATCTCACGGATTAGTTACAAGGAGCTGGAGTTTTCTCTAAGATCGCTTTGCGATCCGGTTATCACCAGATAAGGGTGAGGGGTGAGGCTATCCTTAAGACCACTTTCAAGACTCGTTATGGTCATTACAAGTACACTGTAATGTCTTTTGGGTTGACAAACGCTCCTGCAGTATTTATGGATTATATGAACAGAGTGTTTCATCCATTTCTGGATAAATTTGTTGTTGTCTTCATTGATGACATACTGATCTATTATAAGACTGAAGAAGAGCATGCAGATCACTTGAAGACCGTGTTGCAGATACTAAAGGAAAAGAAACTCTATGCGAAACTGTCTAAATGTGAATTCTGGAAGAAGGAGGTGAAGTTTCTGGGTCTTGTGGTGAGTAAGCAAGGGATAGCAGTAGACCCATCTAAAGTGGAGGCGATAATGAGTTGGGGGTGACCAACCTCTGTAACTGAGATAAGGAGTTTTCTGGGCTTAACTGGCTATTACCGAAGATTTATAAAAGGCTTTTCGCAAATAGCTTTGCATTTGACGAAGTTAACCTGCAAGGACACGCCATTTGTTTAGACTCCTAAATGTGAGGAGAGTTTTTAGGCGTTGAAGCAAAAGTTGACCACTGCACCTGTGTTGGTGTTACATGAGCCAAATGAATCATTTGAGGTGTATTGTGATACCTTGATGTTAGGATTTTTTTGCTAGTAAAGAATTTTATAAAAATAGTCGCGTTGTAGATATAGTTTCTAAACCAACAGAAATCCCTTTGTACAAACGATTTGGTTGTCACAAGTAACAAACCCCTTTTTAAAATTGATAACCGAGTATTTAAACCTCAGGTCGTCTTCTCAAGGAATTGCAGGGAGGTATGTTCTTATTATTGGTTATGAAAAAAGTGTGTTTTGGGGTTTTGGATTAAGGTAAAAGGTTAGTTGAATGACAAGTAAAATAAAATAATAATAACTGTAAAATAAACTCTTGGCAAAGTATGAGAACTGGAAGTTCTATCCTAGTTATCCTTATCGACTGTGATTAGAATTGGATTTTTCTCCCACTTTATTAACCTCTAACTATGAAGGTAAGTTAAGTGGATGAATTAATTTTGATTCCTCAGGTCCTAGTCTTTCCTTGGGAAAGGCTAGAGTTATTGGAACTTGAATTAATGAAATGAAGAAATCTAATTTTCAATCAACAATGAGTTTGATAACTCTAGAGTCACCAATTAATCAACCAAAGCCAGGAATGTAGAAAGCTAAATTATAATCATAAATATCTGGAATACCTCAAATTCATTCAAAGCAGTAAAATCTAACATGGAAAATATTCATAAGCCAATTGGGCAACATAAATCAAACATAAATAAAAGCATTAAAATATATCAAAGTAGAAGAGAAATCAAAATAAAGGAATATTGAACCTGATATGAAGAGCTAAATTAAATTCTTAGTTTCTACAAATCCTAATTTCTAAATCCTAAGAGAGAGGAGAGAACCTCTCTCTCTAAAAACTACATCTAAGCCTAAAATTATGAATTATGAGAGCCTGATGAGTCTCTGCAAGTTCTGTGACTTTAATCTGTGTTTCTGGGCCGAAAACTGGGTTGAAATGCGGCCCAGAATCTCTGCCAGCGACTTTTGTAATTCTGCAGATCGCACACGTCACGCGATCGCGTCATCCATGCGGACGCACCATTCGCGTTTTTCCCTGCCACGCGTTCGCGTCGTCCATGCTCCCGCATCACTTGCGCTTTTCCAATCCGCGCGGTCGCGTGAGCCATGCGTACGCGTCACTTCTCGCTGGTCATCTCCTCAATTTCTTGTGTTCCTTCCATTTTTGCAAGCTTCCTTCCCAATCTCTCACTCATTCATGCCCTATAAAGCCTGAAACACTTAACACACAGATCAAGGCATCGAATGGTAATAAGAGAGGATTAAGATTAGCTAAATTAAGACCAAAGAAGCAT
>NC_029780.3:25083112-25098245 GCF_000817695.3 Arachis duranensis | reverse complement strand
GTGCTCCAGTGTATTTATAATAGTGTGGAGTGACCTTTCTGGAGATAAGATAGTTATCTTATCTTATCTTTGAGTAAAGTCATCTTATCTTTAAGGGGAACCACCTTTATCTTTCTGAGCTTTGGCTGCCTTTAGATTGGGCTGTGTTCCTTCGTTTTGGGCCTGCTTTGGGCTTCTCTGGCAATTTGGCCGACCTCTTTGAGAAGAAGTCGATAATGGGCCAACCTTCCAAGAGGTCGGTTATGAGCCAACCTTCTAAGAGGTCGGCCAACCCAGTCCATTATAGCTCGAACCGATGCATGAACAAAAGTTTTGGTTGATAAAATGCAACCAATCAAATAGGCTCAAAATCTCACTGGTTTTGTGTGTTTGAGCTCTAAACTATGTTCCAAAATTAGATTTCTTCAAACAAGTTTTTCAAAAAGTTTTATTCAAATTAGTGAAATATTATAAAAATTTATTGAAAAAGAAAATATTACTTTAACCAAGTGGTAAAATATGCACAAAAAACAAACATGCAATCAAACATGCAAATGCAACAATGAAAAACAAAAATTGGTGTTAAGAAGGGGCTAACTGACCTGTGGAGATCGGTATCGACCTCCCCACACTTAAAGATTGCACCGTCCTCGGTGCATGCTGAGATGTACAGGTGGGTGGGTGTTGTGGATCCTCAGATGTTGCTCGTTTTAGAAGCTTTCTCTTTACCCGTCTTGGTGGCCATCCTGAAAAGGAAAAAAGAAAAAGTATGTCAAAATGTCAAGGGACAGAGCAAAGAAGAGAATGGAAAAGGTGGAAATTAATGCACATTAAAAGATAAATGATGTTAACCCATGGTCATGACTACATGTGAAAAGTTATCAACGGAAAATAGCCAGTGCATATGATGACAATTGAAAGCAAGGTGTTTATTGGCATGCAGGTAAAGGCATGAGTAGCATAGATCAAGCATTCAATGTCCATGTTAAATTACCAAGCCTTTCAAATTAATAACCTGTTTGTAATGACAATTATATTTAATTAATAAAATATAAAAAGGGTTTTGTAAAAAGCAAGCATTTAGAGTATAGATAGAAAGAAATCGAAAAATAGTGCATAATGCCATACGGGTTTTTTCATGAACACATAGCAAGCATGGTAAATAAGCTATTGAAAATATTAATTTGAACATGCAAGCAACCCTTTAAGAAGTAATATATAATTTTCAAATAATCCACAAAAATATAGAAAATAATGATCCACATAAATTTCTAACACCAATAAAAATAATGCAATGAATGAAAGTATGCAAATAAATTAAATAAAATAAAATGAAAGATAAGAAGAATGTGAAGGGAAAGAAGTGAGTAAGAAAGGAGGGAGGAAAAAATTAGGATTGGGGAAGAAAAGATAAGATATTTGGCAAATTAAGATAAGCTGTGCGGCGCAAGCGACGCGGACGCGTGGGGCACGCGTTCGCGTGATTACGCTTCAATTAGGTTGACGCGGTCGCGTGACCCTGTTCATGCTACTGGCACGAGGGCAGCCTCGCGCCTGCACAACTCTCTGTTTGAATTGCATTTTGCCAAAAATCTGGGTGACGCGGTCGCGTGGGTGACACGATCGCGTGGGTGACCATTTTTGAAAGACGACGCGGCCGCGTGGGGCACACGTTCGTGTGGGATGGCTTGGACTTCTAGCACAAGTCTAGCCCAATTCTAGCACAACTTTCGGCCATGCACCTTTTTCACGTCGATATTTATGGCACGCGGCCGCGTGGGTGACGCGGTCGCGTGGGAGGCCAAAGTTTCACATGAGGCGGTCGCGTGAGCGACGCGGTCGTGTGGGGTCAAATTATGCTAAAGGTGCGCCTCCAGCCACGCTTTCGCATGACTCTCTGTTCAATTATTTTCTCCCCAACACACTAGTAACGCAGACGCGTCAACGACGCTGCCGCGTCGTGTGCGATTTTTGTTTTTTTTTCGAATAAGATGCAAATGCAGATACAATGAATGTTATGCAAAATTTGCAGGTTCAATACAATAAAATAAAATAAAACTTGAAAACAAATAAAACTAAATAAAAATGAAAAAGGAACAATCATACCATGGTGGGTTGTCTCCCACCTAGCACTTTTAGTTAAAGTCCTTAAGTTGGACATTTGGTGAGCTCCCTATTATGGTGGCTTGTGCTTGAACTCATCAAGGAATCTCCACCAATGTTTGTGATTCCAGTAACCTCCGGGGTCCCAAACTAGGCGCAGAAAACCTTTAAGTAAGTTAAACCAAGTGACAAGGCCCCAAGAGTGGTGATTGATAGAATGGATTCCTGGGTCCCAGACCTTGCCTTTGCACCCGTCTTTTGGTTGAGCAATATTATTCCATCCGGGTGGCAAGCAGTCTGAATTCTCACGTAAGCGGCCAAACAACTTCCTAGACCCATTCAGTCGAGCTTTACACCAACCTTTGCATTTAAACTTTGAGCACACAACCATGTTGAAACTTGCTTGACAATTCTTACCACTGGCCATCTTCCTCTTACTCTTAATGCCACAAAGAGCTCTAAGTTGACCATCCGTATCCAGTAGCCCATATTCAAGTGGAATTAGAAAGCTAAGGGATATGAATTTTACCCACTTGAATGTTGCGAAGGATGATGGCAACTTAGGGGGAGGGGTCTCCAACAACTTTGGCAAGGTGATTCCAAGCTCCACTCCCTTATGCTCTTTGACAACGTCCACCTCTTTGCAAAATTC
The DNA here is from genome assembly GCF_000817695.3 of Arachis duranensis. Lineage (NCBI taxonomy): Eukaryota > Viridiplantae > Streptophyta > Magnoliopsida > Fabales > Fabaceae > Arachis > Arachis duranensis. The sequence goes on along the minus strand of NC_029780.3, from coordinate 25,095,511 downwards.
TTTAATACCAACCTCTTCCTCTTGGTAGCTTTCTTCCGATTCAATCTTTTCTTCATTGCTAACCAAGGGGCATGGGAGGTTGTGCTTCTTCTTCTTTAATCTCCATCTCTTGATCAACCTCTTCCAAGTCTTCAACTATGATATGCTTTGGAGGTTGTACACCCTCCTTAACATCAAATGCAACTGTCTTGGAAAGAGGCTCTATGTCTTGACCTTCCCATGGAGATTCAGCATCTCCTAAGTCTTCAACCACTTCTTCTTCTTCAATAATTCCGGCTTCCTCCACTTGTTCTAGTACAAAGTCATGCTCCATACTGTTCACTGGAGTTTCTAGTATCTCCTTCATGTTATGTTCTTCGTTAGATTGTCCACATGAAGCCATGGGGGTTTCCTTGAGTGTCCGAACGTCGAGAAGCCAATTGATTTATTGCTTGATTCAATTGATGAAGGGTTGCCTAAAATTGATCCACTATTTCCTTGAAATGATCCCTTGACTCCTGCTCCTCCTTGATGATTACCTTTCCATGACAACTCCCTTCAATTACTCCTTCACCTTCAAGGGTCTCTTCTACCTTCACCTTTTGTGCCTCCTCTAGCTCCTTATGATGTATGGATTCGCGAAGACAATCCTCTCTCTCTTGTTCTATATCAATAGCATAATTGGGATCATCTTGCTCTTGGATTGATGGATGTAGGTGCTCTTCCATGGATTGTGGTGATAGGATGGGTGAATCATTATTTGGTTGAAAAGGAAGTGCACTAGAGCTTGAAGGTTAATTGTTGAAGGTATTTGATGGTCCAATTCGGGCGGCTAGAGCTTGTATAGTAGAGTTTAGATCGGTAAATGCTTTATCCATGGAGGTTTGGGGTGAATAGGAGGGTTCATTTGTTGGGAAAAAGGGTTCATGTTAGGAAGGTGGTTCATTTTGATAAGGATATGGAGATGGTGAATATTGAGGTGGTGGTTCTGGGTATGGTTCATATGGTGGTTGGTGTGGTGAATAAGGATTGGGGTCATATGGAGGTGAATGGTGGAAAGGGGCTTGTGAGTGTGGTGGTTCAAAGTTATGTTGTGAGGATGGTCTATAGGCACGGGGTGGGGCTTGTTGGTAGTTACAAGATTGTCCACCATATCTTTTAGCTGGGTATGCATTGTAGAATGGTCGTTATCCATGATATCTTGGAGGGTGTTGTTGCCTAAAGGGTTGATTAGATCCTCTTGGCTCCATCCATCTTTGATTGGTCTAACCTTGATGCATATTCCTGTTATAGCTTTCTCTTCCTGCAACATAGTTGTAACCAGACTCATAGCCAAAGGGGTGAGAGTTCATAGTAGTAGGAAATTATAAGAAAAAAGGGGGAAAAAGGAGAAACAAATAAACAAGTAAAAGAAAAATATATATTTTTTTGAAAAATATTTACAATAACCAATAATAAGGCACACTTTTGCAATTCCCCGGCAACGGCGCCATTTTGACGTTAGGATTTTTTTGCTAGTAAAAAATTTTATAAAAATAGTTGCGTTGTAGATATAGTTTCTAAACCAACAGAAATCCCTTCGTACCTACGATTTCGTTGTCACAAGTAACAAACCCCTTTTTAAAATTGATAACCGAGTATTTAAACCTCGGGTCGTCTTCTCAAGGAATTGCAGGGAGGTATGTTCTTATTATTGGTTATGAAAAAAGTGTGTTTTGGGGTTTTGGATTAAGGTAAAAGGTTAGTTGAATGACAAGTAAAATAAAATAATAATAACTGTAAGATAAACTCTTGGCAAAGTATGAGAACTGGAAGTCCTATCCTAGTTATCCTTATCGATTGTGATTAGAATTGGATTTTTCTCCCACTTTATTACCCTCTAACTATGAAGGTAAGTTAAGTGGATGAATTAATTTTGATTCCTCAGGTCCTAGTCTTTCCTTGGGAAAGACTAGAGTTATTGGAACTTGAATTAATGAAATGAAGAAATCCAATTTTCAATCAACAATGAGTTTGATAACTCTAGAGTCACCAATTAATCAACCAAAGCCAGGAATGTAGAAAGCTAAATTAAAATCATAAATATCTGGAATACCTCAAATTCATTCAAAGCAGTAAAATCTAACATGGAAAATATTCATAAGCCAATTGGGCAACATAAATCAAACATAAATAAAAGCATTAAAATATATCAAAGTAGAAGAGAAATCAAAATAAAGGAATATTGAACCTGATATGAAGAGCTAACTTAAATCCTTAGTTTCTAAAAATCCTAATTTCTAAATCCTAAGAGAGAGGAGAGAACCTCTCTCTCTAAAAACTACATCTAAGCCTAAAATTATGAATTATGAGAGCCTGATGAGTCTCTGCAAGTTCCCTGACTTTAATCTGTGTTTTTGGGCCAAAAACTGGGTTGAAATGCGGCCCAAAATCTCTGCCAGCGACTTTTGTAATTCTGCAAATCGCGCACGTCACGCGATCGCGTCATCCATGTAGACGCGTCATTCACGTTTTTCCCTGCCACGCGTTCGCGTCGTCCACGCTCCCGCGTCACTTGTGCTTTTCCAATCCGCGCGGTCGCGTGAGCCAGGCGACCGCGTCACTGCGAATTCCTTTCTTCCGTGCGGTCTCGTCGCTGAAGCGTACGCGTCACTTCTCGCTGGTCATCTCCTCAATTTCTTGTGTTCCTTCCATTTTTGCAAGCTTCCTTCCCAATCTCTCACTCATTCATGCCCTATAAAGCCTGAAACACTTAACACACAGATCAAGGCATCGAATGGTAATAAGAGAGGATTAAGATTAGCCAAATTAAGACCAAAGAAGCATGTTTTCAATCATGTAATAATTTTAGGAAGGAAATATAAATGCATGCTAATTATATGAATAAGTGGGTAAAGACCATGATAAAACCACACAATTAAACACATTGTAAACCATAAAATAGTGGTTTATCATGCCTCACTAAAGGGTCTAGGGTGCGTGCTGATGCAACATCGTAATGTGGTGGCGTATGCCTCACGTTAGTTGAGATCTCATGAAATTAATTACCCTACGCACGATTTAGAGCTCGCTGCGGTTGTGTTTGCGCTAAAGGTGTGGAGGCATTACCTCTATGGGGTTAAGTTCCAAGTTTTCTCTGATCACAAGAGCTTGAAATATCTCTTTGATTAGAAAGAGCGTAATATGAGACAGAGGAGGCGGATGGAATTATTGAAGGACTACGACTTTGAGTTAAATTACCATCCGAGGAAGGCGAATGTAGTGGCGGATGCGTTAAGTCGAAAGTTGTTGTATGCGGCTTGGATGATGCTCCGAGAAGAGGAGTTACTCAAGGGATTTGAAAGTCTAAAAATTGGTGTTCAAGAAGTGTCTGGGACTCTATGTTTGAGTCAATTACAGATTTCCAGTGATTTTAAATCCGAACTCCTAAAGGCTCATGTAAATGATGAAGCATTATGGAAGGTGTTACCAGCTATGAGTTATTGAGATTCAAGGGTAGGATCATTGTGCCAGATGTTGGCACTTTGCGGCAACATATCTTAAAGAAGGCACACAAGAGTGGATTCTCCATTCACTCGGGAAGTACTAAGATGTACCATGATTTAAAGGCGATGTTTTGGTGGCCGGGTATGAAAAATGATGTGGCGGAGTATGTCTCAAAGTGTTTAACTTGTCAAAAGGTAAAGATTGAACATTAAAGACCTTCCGAGACATTGCAACCTTTAGAGGTTCCGCAATGGAAGTGAACGAGCATTGTGATGGACTTTGTGTCGGGATTGCCAAAGACTAGGGCCTGTTTTGATGCTGTCTGGGTGATTGTGGACCGACTGATGAAGTCAGCTCACTTTTTACCTGTTCGGATGACTTACACCCTTGAGGAGCTAGCACGGTTATACATAAAGGAGATTGTGAGACTTCATGGTGTACCTGCTACTATAATCTCTGATAGAGATTCTCGTTTCACTTCAAGGTTTTGGGGTGCATTTCAGAAATCTTTCAAAACCCAATTAAGCTTGAGCATAGCTTACCATCCTCAAATAGATGGTCAATCCGAGAGGACGATCCAAACCCTAGAAGATATGTTGAGGGCTTGTGTTCTTGATCAGCCGACGAGCTGGGATCGATATATGCCACTAGTGGAGTTTGCGTACAATAATAGCTACCATGTGAGCATCGGAATAGCTCCGTATAAGGCTCAATATGGGAGGAAATGTCAATCTCTACTATGCTGGTATGAAGCTGGGGAGAAAGGCTTGTTGGGGCCAGAGATGATAGCTATGACCACTGAACAAGTCAAGAAAATCCAAGATAAGATGCTTACTGCTCAGAGTCGTCAGAAGAGTTATGCCGAACAGAGGCAGAAACCCTTAAAATTTGAGGAAGGAGATCATGTTTTCCTTAAGGTTACTCCAACCACAAGAGTAGGTAAGGCGATTAAAGCAAAGAAGTTGAATCCTCGGTACATTGGTCTATTTCAGATCCTGGAGAGGGTTGGACCGGTGGCGTATCGAATGGCTCTACCACGTCATCTTTTGAACCTGCACGACGTGTTTCATGTGTCGCAGCTTCGGAAGTATACTCCTGATGCTAGCCATGTCTTAGAACCTAAATCGGTTCAGTTAAAAGAAGATTTGACGCTTCTGGTGGCTCCAGTCAGAATTGATGATACTAGTATCAAACCGTTGCGTAGAAAAGGGTTTCATTAGACAAAGTGGCATGGAGTCGAGGTGAGGTTGAGGAACACACTTTGGAACTTGAGTCGGAGATGCGCATTGACTACCCGCACTTATTCTCAAGTACTTGAATTCGAATTTTGTGGGCAAAATTCCCAATTAGGTGGGTAGAATTTAAAACTCGGTTAATTAAAGACTAATTAGCCCATAAATGAGAATTTATTCTAGAAATCCCAAAAATGTGATTTTTATGGCTTAATATGATAGAGGAGATTGAGACGAGAATTTCGGTACCAATTTTATAGGAATCGGACCAAGATAGGACCGAACAGGCCAAACCGGGCCAACCGGACCCATATTGGGCCCTTGGCCCAACTAAACTAAACCTAATACCCTAATTTTCAGCACTCTCTCTCCTCACAACACACTAAACACGCTGAAATGAGTATGGGAAGGGGAAGAACACTCTCTCAAGTTCTAACCCTTGGTTGATCTTCAAACCACCATAACTTTTGATCTAGTGCTCTAATTACCGCACCATTTGCAGCCACGCATTCACCGCAAAGCGCTCTACAAAATCCACTACTTTATTCTTGAGGTAAGTGATAAACCCAAATTTTATGATATATATTGTGCTCAATTTAAGTGATTTATTCAATATTTCACCTACTTATTCATGTAAATTGCATGGTTTTACTTTCCCTTCCTTGTTATGTGATATATGTGAAATACATGTTTCTTATGCTTTAAAAATAATATTTTAATTACCCTTTATTACCATTCGATACCGTGATTTGTGTGTTGAGTAGTTGCAGAGCTTCTAAGGCGGGAATGACTTAAAAGGATGGAAAGAAAACATACAAAAATGGAAGGAAAGCACAAAATGGAGTTTTCGAAGAAACTGGCAGCGACACGAACGCGTGGACGACGCGGCCGCATGCCCAGCCCAAAAAGGGAGCGACGCGAATGCGTGACTGACGCGACCGTGCGCCTTAAGCAGAACAGATGACGCGGACACATGATCGAAGTGAACACGTGACAAGGAAAACTCCAGATGATGTGACCGCGGGACCCACGCACCAGAAATTACAGAACACGCTCCCAGCGGTTTCTGAAGCGCTTTTTGGCCCAGATCCAAGCCCAGAGAACACAGATTGAAGGATTATAAATGGAGGAATTCATCCATTCATGAGGATAAGGAGATGAGAGACTGAATACTGAATTCATACATAGTTTTAGGATTTAGATGTAGTTTTTAGAGAGAGAGGTTCTCTCCTCTCTCTTAGGATTAGGATTAGAATTTATCTTATTGGGATTATCTCTTCATCACAGGTTCAATGTCCTTTTTATTTGTCTTTCTAATTTGATTTATGAACTTGTCCATGTTAGAATTGACATCTTTATTTAAATATAATTTGAGGTATTTCAGACTCATGATTGCTTTTCTTTATTTTTAATTTAGATTATTTACTATTGGCTTAGGTTGATTAATTGGTGACTCTTGAGTTATCAAACTCATCGTGGTTGATAATTATTATTCTTGTTGATTAATTTAGATTCCTATAACTCTAGTCTTTCCTCAAGGAGTTGACTAGGAATTTAGGTATTAAATTAATTTGTCCACTTAACTGACCTTCATAGTTAGAGGTTGACTTAGTGGGAGCAACAGTATAATTCTCATCTCCATTGATAAAGATAACTAGGATAGGACTTCCAGTTTTCATACCTTGCCAAGAGTGTTATTAGTTATTAATTTATTAATTCCTGTAATTTATTTCTCTTGTTCAAAACCTTTTCAAAACCCAAAAGCACTATTTTTCATAACCAATAATAATTCATACTTCCCTGCAATTCCTTGAGAAGACGACCCGAGGTTTGAATACTTCGGTTTATAAATTTTATTGGGTTTGTTACTTGTGACAACCAAACGTTTGTAAGAAAGGTTGATTTTCTGTTGGTTTAGAAGCTATACTTACAACGCAGTCATATTTTTATATTTCTTTACCGATAGAAAATCAGTTCTTCAAAATGGCGCCGTTGCCGGGGAATTGCAAACGTGTGCCTTATTATTGGTTATTGTAAATATTTTTTTTTGTTTTACTTGTTTATTTGTTTTTGTTTTCCCTTCCTATTTCTGATAGCTATTATGAATTCTCACCCCTCTTGCTTTGAGTTTGGTTCTAATTTTTATTGAAAGGAATGGAAGCTATAACAGGAATATGCATCACGGTCTAAGTAATCAAAGATGAATCGAGCCAAGATGATATGATCAACCCTTTAGGCAACAACACCTTCCGATAGACCATGGACAGAGACCACTCTACAATGCATGCCAAACTGATAGATATGGTGGACCCCCTTGTAGCTACCAACAAGCCCCACCCTATGCCCAGAGACCATCCTCTCAACATAGGTTCGAACCACCACACTCACAAGCTTCTTTTCACCATTTGCCACCGTATGATCCTTATCCGCCCCAACACCAATCCAATTACTCCCAAGAACCACCACTTCCCTATGCACCATGTCCATATCCATCAATCCAAGAATCACAGGTTCGCTTCGAAGAGTCAGTAGACCAATTTCATACAACCCTACATCAACTAGAGCAAGCAATAAATCAATTATCTTCCAGACGTTCGGACACTCAACAGACCCCATTGCTTCATATGGAGAATCTAATGAAGAACGTAGCATGAAGAAGATACTAGAAACTCCAGTGGACAGCATAGAGCATAACTTCGTACTGGAACAAGTAGAGGATGCTGTCATTGTAGAAGAATAAGAGTTGGTTGAAGATTTAGGAGATGCCGAACCTCCACAGGAACCCAGAGTTATGGAGAATTCTGTTAAGAATGTTACAATTGATGCTAAAGAGGATTTTGCACAGCCTCCAATACAGATATCTTATGAAGAACTGGACGGAATAACCCAAGACGCAAGTTTCCTTGATGATGATAATCACAAGTCGAGTTCTCTTAGTGATGAACTTGCATCCGCAAGTGAATTTTGTGAGATAGAAGAACCTTCCCCAAGTGAATACGAAGATGATGTAGAGGTCGACTTTTCTCAACCTCCCAATTATGACTCAAGTGATGAGGAAGATATCAATGACTTTGATAAAGACATGGTTGAAATGGAAGAAATTTGCAAAGAAGTGGAGGAATTCACTGAAGACCACAAGGGAGTAGAGCTTGCAGAACCACTGGAAACACCTATCCCAAGGCCATTACCACCCAACACAAACTTCAAGTGGGTAAAATCCTTGACCTTTATCTTCACTTTTCCACTTGAATATGGTTTGCTTGAGACAGATGGCCAGCTTAGAGCTCTCTGTGGCTTTAAGAGTAAAAGGGAAATGACTCGCACTCAGGGCTGGTATGCAAGATTCAATGAGGTTTCACACTTCAAATTGAGGTGCAAGGATTAGTGTCAAGCTCAATTGAAAGGATCTCAGAAGCTGTTTGGTCACTGCAGTGAGAATTCAGATTACTTATCACCCGGCTAGAAAAATACAGATCAAGACAAAGATGGGTGTAAAAGTAGAGTTTGGGATCCTAGAATCTATTCTGACATTCAACACCCCGAGAGCCTGGAAACCTGTTTGAAACTGCTCAAGGGTTTTACGTATCTTGTTTGGGACACCGGAGGATGCTGGCATTCCAAATACTGGTGGAGATTTCTGGACGAATTCAAGCACAAGCCACCATAGCAGGAAACTCATCAAATATCCAACTTAAGGACTTTAACTAAAAGTGCTAGGTGGGAGACAATCCACCATGGTATGATCGTTCCTTCTCCATTCTACTATGTTTTTGAATTCTGTTTGAACCTAGAATTATTGCATGACATTCATTGCATTTTGCTTTCTGCATACTGCAAAAAAAATTTTGAAGAGAGAGGAAGCACGCGAAGCGACAGCGTCGCTAACGCGTCCGCGTCACAAGTGCAGTAAAAGAAAAAGGAAAGTGAACAGAGACTCACGCTAAAGCAAGGCTGGAGGTGTGCCTTTGGCACAAATTGTTCCACGCGACCGCTTACCCCACGCGATCGTGTCAGTTGAGGAAAATGCCTCCCACGCGTCCGCATCACTCACGCGAACGCGTGATCTGGATATCGGCGTAAAGATCCAACGCCCAAAAAGTTGGGCTGGAATCGTGCGACTAGTGTGCGTTTAGTACAAAATGACCTACGCGTGCGCGTCACTTGAACAACACCCATTCCACGCAAAAGCATGAGCAATGTGATCGCGTCGCATGGATTTTATGACCCCCTAAACTAAACAGAGAGTTGCGCTGAAACGACGCTGGAAGCGTGCGTTTAGCATAAATTCCAGCGACGCGATCGCGTGTTTCACGCGCTCGTGTCAACCTTATTTCACCCTACTCACATGATCATATCCTCCACGCGTCCGCGTGGATTTGCAATCACTAACCTCAAGTTACGCGAACCCTAGCCCGTCGCGTCCCCAAACCCACCATCTTCCTCTCCTCTGCAACTCTCTCTCTCAACCACCCCCAGCCACCACCAACAACCACCTCCGACCACCAAGGCCGTCACCACACCACCACCACCCAGACACCACCGTGACCACCACCCCTCCCCTCTCTTCCTTCTTTTCCCCCTCTCTCTCCACCCAGCACCGCTGCCTCACCACCCCGCTGCCCTCATCCCTGTTCCATCTCATTATCCTTTACGCACCAGGTTCTACCATTCTGCAATACTTCCTTGCGATTCTTTAATTCGTTTTCCAATTTTTGTTTCGAATAGGATAGATAGAGATGCATGTTTGTAGTGGATTATAGGTTGTTAGGTAGCTAGGATGTGGTTAGTGGATTTAGGCCTGATAATTGCACCGTACTTGTTATCTATTTATCTGTTCTGCAATTTTAATCTGACTGTGATATTCATACTGTTCATATGCTGTTCTTTTAATGTTTCATGCTGCTGTTAGACTATTCTTCACTATTCCTGCTATTTGTGACTCTTTACAGCAATTGTTAATCACATATGAACTATTTTTCTTGCTGTTTATTTTCCGGGAACATCCAATTTTAGCTGGAATGCTGCCCAAATTTTTTTTGTAAATTGTTTTGATATTCATTCATGTTTTGATTTTAGTAATGTGAATTTGGCACTCCTTCACCTTTACCAAACCAATTCATGAATGCACAGGCCAGCATTCTTATTCCCTTTGATTTCCTGGTTAATAAATTGGATTATTGATGATTTGATTTTACTTTTTACTGCTTCTATATCTATATGAATCATCATCAATACCCTGTTATCCCTGCTGGAATATGAGTTGACTGTTGCTTAAAATTGTGAAATTCTTGTTACTTAGAAACCAATCATCATGCCACTTACTCTGACTTCCTTTTTACTAACTCACTGATTTTTGCTTTCTAACCTCTTTTTCAATTTTACCACTTTTAACTTTCTAACTTCTCTCTTTGCCTTTTCACTACTTCTTTCCATTAATTTCACTCATGGCATGATTATTGTTTTTCCTAATTAACAGACTTTCCACTTCTAACATATTTTGGAATGTGATTTCTCATCTCAGCTTTTCAACTCCAAAACATTCCAAAATATACATTTACTTAACTCATTTCATTTTTCCACTGCTCCTTTGCCACTTCGTGCTTATCTTGTTATTTGCCTACTTGTTTTCCAGCTTTTATTCCTCAATTATATCTTGAAAATTTTATTTTTTCAGGATGTCTGACTCTCAAGGCAGGAGAAAGGGCAAAGTAACTACTGGCAAACGAAAAAGAGGCAAATCCTCTGGTTCTATCCTTGGCATCTTACACGATGATTCCTGGCAGGAGAAGAACTTTATCCCACAGGAAAAGGCTGATCAGTTGGTACCTGCAGCTGACCCAGTTAAATTTGTAAACAAATACTGTGAGCTGAAGTTCCCGACTTTTGCCACAGCCAGGAACCTACACCTGAAAAGGACTCTAAAAATTCCAGAAGAACTCAACCAGTACACTTTAGATCAGATCAAACAAAGAGGCTGGTTCTTCCTGGAGAGAAACTTAACTGAGGTCAACTCATCCTAGGTCAGAGAATTCTACTGTAACTACTTTTTATCATCCCTGGATGTAGTACAGCTCAGAGGAAAATAGGTTCTGGTTACTGAGGAAGCAATTAATGACATCCTCCAGCTTCAACCTAAATCAGATCAGCCAGATGGTTACCAGAAAGCTGAGGAGGATATGAGATTCATGAGGTTTGACTGGGATGCAGTGCAGAAGGATATCACTCTTAATCTTATTGTTCCTTGGGTCATGGGAACGAGCACAGTGGTACCCAAGGGAATCAGGCTTATATATCTGAATGATGAGGCTCGGCTATGGCAACAGATTCTGAGTAACTATGTGATGCTGAGTACTCATAAGACGGAGGTGTCAGCTGCTATAATTACCCTCATCTGGTGTGTGATGACGGGTAAGGACCTATATCTACCCCGCTTCATCCGGCATTACATGGGCAGGGTCTGTGTTAGAGGCACCCTCTCCTTTCCTTACCTGATTACTCAGTTGGGTCGCCGAGCTGAGGTACCTTGAGAGGTTACTGATGAAAGGCCACCCACCACGAACTGCCGGAAGATCATTCCTCACAGTCGAAAGTTTCTAGCTTTCAGCTACTGCCCTCCATTTTTCACTAACACTACTGAGGCAGCCACTTCTTCAGCTGCTCCTTCTGCTTCCATTGGCCCAGCACCACCCACTGCACCCCCACCTGCTCCTGAGCCCATCTACCGTCTGGTGCACCGACTCTTTGACCGCCTAGATCAGATGGAGCGCCATCACCAGCAGCAGTTTGAGAGGTGTGAATGTCGCAACAGGCGACGTTTTGAGAGGTCTGAGCATCGCCACAAGTGACGCTATGAGCACCTCAAGCTGATGATCCGCTCTGGTGGTGACATCCCCTTCGAGCCCGACACGCCCTCCGACACATATGAGGAGGAGGTGAGCGATCATGAGGAGGAGGCACCTACCCAGGCTGAGCAGGGAGGTCTAGAGCACACTGTCCCACATCATGTAGAGCACCACCAGCTACAGGCTGCAAATCCGGAGGTTCCTCTACGGACATAGCCCCACTTCTGCAGACCACTCCTCCTACCCTAACAGATACTGCAGACCCTCAGCCTACCATCGAGACACCAGCAGCCCATCTTTCCGGAGATGACACTTCTTCACACCCAGTTTGAGTGAGTGGTGGACAAAATTGTGATCCTTAAAATTGGTCTCCTTGTACTTATATGGAATTTGAAATTGGCACGAGTGATCACAACTCCGTTCAACTAAACCAGCAAGTGTACTGGGTCGTCCAAGTAATAAACCTTACGTGAGTAAGGGTCGATCCCACAGAGATTGTTGGTATGAAGCAAGCTATAGTCACCTTGTAAATCTCAGTTAGGCAGATTAAAGTGGTTTATGGGTTTTCGAATATTAATAATAAAAAGAAAATAAAAGGGATAGAAATACTTATGTAAATTAATAGTGGAAATTTCAGATAAGTGTATGGAGATGCTGTGCTCCTCTTGAATCTCTACTTTCCTATTACAGTCATCCAATCCTTCCTACTCCTTTCCATGGCAAGCTGTATGTAGGGCATCACCGTTGTCAATGGCTACATCCCATCCTCTCAGTGAAAACGTTCCTATGCTCTGTCACAGCACGGCTAATCATCTGTCGGTTCTCAATCAGGTTGGAATAGAATCCCTTGATTCTTTTGC
>NC_029780.3:25082690-25082970 GCF_000817695.3 Arachis duranensis | reverse complement strand
TAATAATTGTATTGAAACTTGAGGTACAGCAGAGCTCCACACCCTTAATCTATGGTGTGCAGAAACTCCACCGTTGAAAATACATAAGTAAAAGGTTCTGGCATGGCCGAATGGCCAGCCCCCATGATCTGAGAACTAATCGTCCCAAGATGATAATATGATAGTAAAGAGTTCTATTTATAATAAACTAGCTACTAGAGTTTACATAAGTAAGTAATTGATGCATAAATCCACTTCCAGGGCCCACTTGGTGTATGTTTGGGCTGAGCTTGATCTATCC
>NC_029780.3:25080681-25082467 GCF_000817695.3 Arachis duranensis | reverse complement strand
CATGTCTACTTTCCAACGCCGTTGAGAGCGCGCCAATTGGAGTTCTGTAGCTCCAGAAAATCAATTTAGAGTGCAGGGAGGTCAGATTCCAACAGCATCAGCAGTCCTTTTGTCAGCCTTTTTCAGAGTTTTGCTCAAGTCCCTCAATTTCAGCCAGAAATTACCTGAAATCACAGAAAAACACACAAACTCCTAGTAAAGTCCAGAAATGTGAATTTAACATAAAAACTAATGAAAACATCCCTAAAAGTAACTAGATCATACTAAAAACTACTTAAAAACAATGCCAAAAAGCATATAAATTATCCGCTCATCACAACACCAAACTTAAATTGTTGCTTGTCCCCAAGCAACTGAAAATCAATTAGGATAAAAAGAAGAGAATATACTATAAATTCCAAAATATCAATGAATATTAATTCTAATTAGATGAGCGGGACTTTTAGCTTTTTGTTTCTGAACAGTTTTGGCATCTCACTTTTTCCCTTGAAGTTCAAAATGATTGGCATTTATAGGAACTCAGAGTTCAGATAGTGTTATTGATTCTCCTAGTTAAGTATGTTAATTCTTGAACACAGCTACTTTTTGAGTCTTGGCCGTGGCCCTAAGCACTTTGTTTTCCAGTATTACCACCACTTTTTACCCTTGCCTTTTGGTTTTAAGGGCTATTGGCTTTTTCTGCTTGCTTTTTCTCTTTTTTTTAATATTTTTTTTCGTCAATTATTTTTATTTATTTATATATTTTTTTTCGCCATTCACTGCTTTTTCTTGCTTCAAGAATCAAATTCATGATTTTTCAGATTGTCAATAACATTTCTCCTTGTTCATCATTCTTTTAAGAGCCAACAATTTTAACATTCATAAACAACAAGATAAAAAATATGCACTGTTTAAGCATTCATTCAGAAAGCAAGAAGTATTATCACCACATCAATATAATTAAATTAAATTCAAGGATAAATTCGAAATTCATGTACTTCTTGTTCTTTTGAATTAAAACATTTTTCATTTAAGAGAGGTGAAGGATTAATGGATTTATTCATAACTTTAAGACATAGTTACTAACTACTTGGTGCACGAAATTGTGATCACTACTTTTCACAACTCAAATAATCTCCGGTGATGAAACCAAAAACTTGGTGTTCAATACCATGGCATAAACACAACTTCGCACAACTAACCAGCAAGTGTACTGGGTCGTCTAAGTAATAAACCTTACGCGAGTAAGGGTCGATCCCACAGAGATTGTTGGTATGAAGCAAGCTATGGTCACCTTGTAAATCTCAGTCAGGCAAACTCAAATGGGTATGGTGATAAACGCATAAAACATAAAGATAAAGATAGAGATACTTATGTAATTCATTGGTAGGAACTTTAGATAAGCGTATGAAGATGCCTTCCCTTCCGTCTCTTTGCTTTCCCACTGTCTTCATCCAATCCTTCTTACTCCTTTCCATGGCAAGCTTAAGCAAGGGTTTCACCGTTGTCAGTGGCTACCTCCCATCCTCTCAGTGGAAATGTTCAACGCACCCTGTCACGGCACGGCTATCCATCTGTCGGTTCTCAATCAGGCCGGAATAGAATCCAGTGATTCTTTTGCGTTTGTCACTAACACCCCGCCCTCAGGAGTTTGAAGCACGTCACAGTCATTCAATCATTGAATCCTACTCAGAATACCACAGACAAGGTTAGACCTTCCGGATTCTCTTGAATGCCGCCATCAGTTCTAGCCTATACCACGAAGACTCTGATCTCACGGAATGGCTGGCTCGGTTGTCAGGCGAGC
>NC_029780.3:25079573-25080252 GCF_000817695.3 Arachis duranensis | reverse complement strand
TTATAGAGAACTAGTAGCCTAGGGTTTACAGAAATGAGTAAATGATGTAAAAATCCACTTCTGGGTCCACTTGGTGTGTGCTTGGGCTGAGCAATGAAGCATTTTTCGTGCAGAGACTCTTCTTGGAGTTAAACGCCAGCTTTTGTGCCAGTTTGGGCGTTTAACTCCAATTTGGTGCCAGTTCCGGCGTTTAACGCTGGAATTCCTGAGGGTGACTTTGAACGCCGGTTTGGGCCATCAAATCTTGGGCAAAGTATGGACTATCATATATTGCTGAAAAGCCCAGGATGTCTACTTTCCAACGCCGTTGAGAGCGCGCCAATTGGGCTTCTGTAGCTCCAGAAAATCCTCTTCGAGTGCAGGGAGGTCAGAATCCAACAGCATCTGCAGTCCTTTTCAGTCTCTGAATCAGATTTTTGCTCAGGTCCCTCAATTTCAGCCAAAAAATACCTGAAATCACAAAAACACACAAACTCATAGTAAAGTCCAGAAAAGTGAATTTTAACTAAAAACTAATAAAAATATACTAAAAACTAACTAAATCATACTAAAAACATACTAAAAACAATGCCAAAAAGCATACAAATTATCCGCTCATCACAACACCAAACTTAAATTGTTGCTTGTCCCCAAGCAACTGAAGATCAAATAAGATAAAAAGAAGAGAATATGCAATGAA
>NC_029780.3:25075442-25075824 GCF_000817695.3 Arachis duranensis | reverse complement strand
CTCAGAGATCCCTAACTTCTCCATTACAGAGAGAGGCATGAGGTTTACACTTGACCCTAAGTCACACAAGGCCTTGTTGAAGGTCATGGTGCTTATGGTACACGGTATTGAAAACTTCTCAGGATCCTGTCTCTTTTGAGGCAGTTTCTGCCTAGACAAGTCATCCAGTTCTTTGGTGAGCAAAGGGAGTTCATCCTCCCAAGTCTCATTTCCAAATAACTTGTCATTTAACTTCATGATTGCTCCAAGGTATTTAGCAACTTGCTCTTCAGTGACATACTCATCCTTTTCAGAGGAAGAATACTCATCAAAGCTCATGAATGGCAGAAGTAAATCCAATGGAATCTCTATGGTCTCAGTGTGAGCCTCAGATTCCCATGGT
>NC_029780.3:25075039-25075323 GCF_000817695.3 Arachis duranensis | reverse complement strand
AATTCGGCCATGTTGATGGCCTTGCACTCTCCTTTTGGATTTTCTTCTGTATTGCTTGGAAGAGTACTAGGAGGGAGTTCAGTAATTTTCTTGCTCAGCTGATCCACTTGTCCCTCCAAATTTCTAATGGAAGACCTTGTTTCAATCATGAAACTTTGAGTGGTTTTGATTAGATCAGAGACCATGGTTGCTAAGTCAGAGTGGCTCTACTTAGAATTCTCTGTCTGTTGCTGAGAAGATGATGGAAAAGGCTTGCCATTGCTAAACCTGTTTCTTCCACCATT
>NC_029780.3:25072063-25074044 GCF_000817695.3 Arachis duranensis | reverse complement strand
CTTGCATTGTTGGCATTGTTGTTGTTTTCGGCTGCCATAGGTTCTTCTTCTTTGAAGATTTCTGTTAGATCCTCTACAGAGAGTTGTGCTTTGGCTTTTCTTAGCTTTCTCTTCAAGGTCCTTTCAGGTTCAGGATCAGCCTCAACAAGAATGCTTTTGTCTTTGCTCCTGCTCATAAGAAAGAGAAGGGAACAAGAAAATGTGGAATCCTCTATGTCACAGTATAGAGATTCCTTTAGGTGTCAGAGGAAAAGAAAATAGAAGGCAGAAGTAGATAATTCGAACTTATCAAAGAAGATGGAGTTCGAATTTTGCATTAAGGAATAGTGTTAGTCCATAAATAGAAAGATGTGAGAAGAAGGGAAGTAGTTTTCGAAAATTAAGTAAAAGATTTTGAAAACATTTTTGAAAAACACTAATTGATTTTCGAAAATGAAAGTGGAAAAGAAATCAAGTGATTTTTTTGAAAAAGATTTTGAAATTAGAATTCAAAAAGATTTGATTGAAAACTATTTTGAAAAAGATGTGGTTAAGAAGATATGATTAATTTTAAAAAGATGTGATTGAGAAGATATGATTTGAAAAACATTTTAAAAAGATTTGATTTTGAAAATTAAAAACTTGGCTAACAAGAAAAGATATGATTCAAACATTAAACCTTTCTCAACAGAAAAGGCAACATACTTGAAATGTTGAATCAAATCATTAATTGATAGCAAGTATTTTTAAAAATAGAAAGAAATTGATTTTGAAAACATATGATTGAAAAGATATGATTTGAAAAAGATTTGATTTTGAAAAACTTTGAAAACTTGAAAAAAATTTGCATTGAAAACAAAATCTTCCCTCTTGTGCCATCCTGGCGTTAAACGCCCAGAATGGTGCACATTCTAGCGTCTAACGCCCAAAATACTACCCTTTTGGGCGTTAAACGCTCAACCAGGTACCCTGTCTGGCGTTTAAACGCCAGTCTGTCCTTCTTCACTGGGCGTTTTGAACGCCCAGCTTTTCTGTGCAATTCCTCTGCAGTATGTTCTGAATCTTCAATTCTCTGTATTATTGACTTGAAAAGACACAAATTAAAAATATTTTTGGATTTTTTATAATAAGGCATAATCAAAATGCAACTAAAATCAAATAACAATGCATGCAATTGACACCAAACTTAAAATGAGACCAGTGTCTCAACAAGAAACATATAATAATTTTTTTTGTTTTTATGATTTTGTAAATTTTTTTGTGCTTTTTCGAAAATTAAGTGGAAAAAGGTATCAAAGTTCTTAATGAGAATTCCAGGAATCAGTGCAATGCTAGTCTAAGACTCCGGTCCAGGAATTAGTCATGGCTTCACAGCCAGCCAAGCTTTCAAGGAAAGCTTCGGTCCAAAACACTAGACATGGCCAATGGCCAGCCAAGCCTTAGCAGATCACTGCTCCAATAGCAAGATTGATAGAAATCAACAAGCTTTTGTGACGATAAGTTGAAACCTCGGTCCAATGAAATTAGACATGGCTTCACAGCCAGCCAGATTTCAACAGATCATCATGAAACTCTAGAATTCATTCTCAAGAACTCTGAAGAAAAAATACCTAATCTAAGCAACAAGATGAACCGTCAGTTGTCCAAACTCAACAATCCCCGGCAACGGTGCCAAAAACTTGGTGCACGAAATTGTGATCAATACTTTTCACAAATCAAATAATCCCCGGTAATGAATCCAAAAACTTAGTGTTCAATACCATGGCATAAACACAACTTCGCACAACTAACCAGCAAATGTACTAGGTCGTCCAAGTAATAAACCTTACGCGAGTAAGGGTCGATCCCACAGAGATTGTTAGTCAGGCAAACTCAAATGGGTATGGTGATAAACGCATAGAACATAACGATAAAGATAGAGATACTTATGCAATTCATTGGTGGGAATTTCAGATAAGGGTATGGAGATGCTGTGTTCCTTCCGTCTCTCTGCTTTCCTACT
>NC_029780.3:25071592-25072003 GCF_000817695.3 Arachis duranensis | reverse complement strand
ATATCTTAGAACAAGAATAAGCTGAATTGAATAGAAGAACAATAGTAATTGCATTAATACTCGAGGTACAGCAGAGCTCCACACCTTAATCTATGGTGTGTAGAAACTCCACCGTTGAAAATACATAAGAACCAGGTCTAGGCATGGCCGAATGGCCAGCCTTCCAATGATCTAAGATAGCATCAAAATGAAGATAGCTACCCAGATATCTCAATACAATAGTAAAAGGTCCTACTTATAGAAATGAGTAAATGACATAAAAATCCACTTTCGGGCCCACTTGGTGTGTGCTTGGGCTGGGCATTGAAGCATTTTCGTGTAGAGACTCTTCTTGGAGTTAAACGCCAGCTTTTGTGCCAGTTTGGGCGTTTAACTCCCATTCTTGTGCCAGTTCCGGCATTTTACGCCAGA
>NC_029780.3:25069055-25071433 GCF_000817695.3 Arachis duranensis | reverse complement strand
CTTCCAACGCCGTTGAGAGCGCGCCAATTGGGCTTCTGTAGCTCCAGAAAATCCTCTTCGAGTGCAGGGAGGTCAGAATCCAACAGCATCTGCAGTCCTTTTCAGTCTCTGAATCAGATTTTTGCTCAAGTCCCTCAATTTCAGCTAGAAAATACCTGAAATCACAAAAAAACACACAAACTCATAGTAAAGTCCAGAAAAGTGAATTTTAACTAAAAACTAATAAAAATATACTAAAAACTAACTAGATCATACTAAAAACATACTAAAAACAATGCCAAAAAGCGTACAAATTATCCGCTCATCACTACTAATGATCATGTAATAAAGACACTAGTATAGATAAACATATAACATAAAAAAAATGAAAAGCAGAAGAAAAATTTAAGAACAAGGAATGAGTCCACCTTAGTGAGGGTGGCGCCTTCTTGAAGGACCATTGATGCTTTTTGAGCTCCTTTATGTCTCTTCCTTGCTTCTGTTGCATGATCCCTAGTGATTTTGGTGTTCCTATCCTTAGTTGCTTCCAATAATTATGTGGAGAAACATGTATCCCCTGAGGTATCTCAGGGATTTCTTGATTTGCAGTCAAATATTCTACCACTGAGCTATGGACCCTTTAGATGAGTCTTTCCATCTCCCATGACTCGGAGGTGGAAGCTTTTTGTCTTTCCTTTTTCTCTCTTTTTTTTTCTTCTTTTTTTTTGAGGTTTCTCTGAATTGTTGATTTTTTAGTTTCTCTTGTCTTCCTCTTCAGAGTCCTTTCAGGTTCATGATCTGCTTCAATAAGAATGTTCTTTTCCTTGCTCCTGCTCATATAGGGAAGAAGAGAATCAAGAAAAGAAAGAGGAATCCTCTATGTCACAGTAAAGAGGTTCTTTATTGTTAGTAGAAGAAGAAAGGAATAAAAGTGGAGAATCCAATCACAATGGTGAGGATAGAGGCAGTGATTGGAGATGAAGAGAGATGAAGAGAAGTGTTAGTAAATAAATAAAATAAATAGAAAGGGATGAGGGGGAGAGAAATTCGAAAATAATTTTAAAAAATGGGTTAGTAATTTTCAAAAATTAAAACTAAAATTTGAAACAATTAATTAATTAAAAAGAATTTTTGAAAAAGAGGGAGGTATTTTCGAAAATTAGAGAGGAAAAAGTAGTTAGGTGATTTTGAAAAAGATAAGAAACAAACAAAAAGTTAATTAGTTAGTTGAAAAAAAAGATATTAAAATCAATTTTGAAAAGATAAGAAGATAAGAAGTTAGAAAATATATTTTAAAATTTTTTTGAAAAAGATAAAATTTTGAGAAAAAATATGATATAAAAGATATGATTTAAAAAGATATGGTTTTGAAAAGATAAGATTGAATTTAGTTTTGAAAAAGATTTGAATTTTAAAATCACAATTAATGACTTGACTCACAAGAAATCACAAGATATGATTCTAGAACTTAAAATTTGAATCTTTCTTAACAAGAAAGTAACAAACTTGAAATTTTTGAATCAAAACATTAATTTTTGATGCAATTTTCGAAAATATGATGTAAAGATAAGAAAAAGATTTTGAAAATATTTTGAAAAAGATTTTTGAAATTTTCGAAAATGATGAAAAGATGGAAAAGATATGATTTTTGAAAAAGATTTTAAAAAGATAAGATTTAAAAAGATAAGATATTTTTTGATTTTTGAAATTTTTTTTTATGAGAGAGAAAAACACTAAAAATACTCAATGCATGAAAATTTTGGATCAAAACACATGATGCATGCAAGAACACTATGAATGTCAAGATGAACACCAAGAACACTTTGAAGATCATGATGAACATCAAGAACATATTTTTGAAAAATTTTCAATGTAAAGAAAACATGCAAGACACCAAACTTAGAAATTTTTTATGTTTAGACTCTATGAATGCAAGAATGCATATGAAAAACACCATACAACACAAAACAAGAAAATATGAAGATCAAACAAGAAAGTTCATCAAGAACAACTTGAAGATCATGATGAACACTATGAATGCATGAATTTTTCGAAAATTTTATGCAAGAAAAAGATGAACATGCAATTGACAAAAATTTTATGCAAAAAAAAGATGAACATGCAATTGACACCAAACTTATGACTTGACACAAGACTCAAACAAGAAACACAAAAAAATTTTTTGTATTTTATTTGATTTTTTTCGTAAAATATATAGGAAAAATAAAATAAGAAATTCAAAATTTTTAATATGAATTCCAGGAATCTTCGCAATGTTAGTTTAAAGCTCCAGTCCAGGAAATAGACATGGCTTAATAGCCAGCCAAGCTTTTGTGAAAGCCCCGGTCCAAAACACTAGACATGGCCAATGGCCAGCCAAGCTTTAGCATACAGCCAAT
>NC_029780.3:25068550-25068828 GCF_000817695.3 Arachis duranensis | reverse complement strand
TTAATAAAATAAAAATTACCTAATCTGAGCAACAAGATTAACCGTCAGTTGTCCATACTCGAACAATCCCCGGCAACGGCGCCAAAAACTTGGTGGACGAAATTGTGATCCTTAAAATTGGTCTCCTTGTACTTATATGGAATTTGAAATTGGCACGAGTGATCACAACTCCGTTCAACTAAACCAGCAAGTGTACTGGGTCGTCCAAGTAATAAACCTTACGTGAGTAAGGGTCGATCCCACAGAGATTGTTGGTATGAAGCAAGCTATAGTCACCT
>NC_029780.3:25062295-25068418 GCF_000817695.3 Arachis duranensis | reverse complement strand
TCTAGCTTATACCACGAAGATTCTGTTTAAGGAATCCAAGAGATATGCGCCCGGCCTAAGGTAGAACGGAAGTGGTTGTCAGTCACGTGCGTTCATATGTGAGAATGATGATGAGTGTCACGGATCATCACCTTCATCAAAGTTAAGTGTAGCGTATATCTTGGAATAAGAATAGAAGAGAATTGAATAGAAAGTAATAATAATTGTATTGAAACTTGAGGTACAGCAGAGCTCCACACCCTTAATCTATGGTGTGCAGAAACTCCACTGTTCAAAATACATAAGTAAAAGGTTCTGGCATGGCTGAATGGCCAGCCCCCATGATCTGAGAACTAATCGTCCCAAGATGATAATATGATAGTAAAGAGTTCTATTTATAATGAACTAGCTACTAGGGTTTACATAAGTAAGTAATTGATGCATAAATCCACTTCCAGGGCCCACTTGGTGTATGTTTGGGCTGAGCTTGATCTATCCACGAGCTGAGGCTTTTCTTGGAGTTGAACTCCAAGTGATAACGTGTTTTGGGCGTTCAACTCCGGATCATGACGTGTTTCTGGCGTTTAACTCCAGACAGTAGCATGTACTTGGCGTTCAACGCCAAGTTACGTCGTCAATTTCCGAATAAAGTATGGACTATTATATATTTCTGGAAAGCTCTGGATGTCTACTTTCCAACGCCGTTGAGAGCGCGCCAATTGGAGTTCTGTAGCCCCAGAAAATCCATTTAGAGTGCAGGGAGGTCAGATTCCAACAGCATCAGCAGTCCTTTTGTCAGCCTTTTTCAGAGTTTTGTTCAAGTCCCTCAATTTCAGCCAGAAATTACCTGAAATCACAGAAAAACACACAAACTCCTAGTAAAGTCTAGAAATGTGAATTTAACATAAAAACTAATGAAAACATCCCTAAAAGTAACTAGATCATACTAAAAACTACTTAAAAACAATGCCAAAAAGCGTATAAATTATCCGCTCATCAGTGAGCATCGAGGACGATGCTATTATTTAAGTGTGGAGAAGTCACCATCTCTGGCATCTATTTCTTTTGGTGAACCACTACAGACTCTTATCTTATTTTGTCTATTTTCTGTATTTTATTTGCACATTTTTCTCTCTTTTGTTTTTGTTGTACTTTTGCATTCTGCACTTTGGGCTGTATATATCTTGGATATTTTAGCTTAATTTGCATCTTAGTTTACTAGTTATATATTAAGTGGATTAATTAGTATAGTTTACCCTTTTAGCATATGATAAGTTTGGTTTAAATTGAAAATAAAAAGGAAGTAAGCTAGAGACTTTAACAGAATCAAAATAATCCACACCCCTTGTATATATAGCATTACATGTTAGTTAGTTAACAACATTTCATCAAGGAGGAACACTAAAACTTTAAAGCCACCCAACTAAATTTTACATTGAGAATAATGGAAACTCTTAATTTCTACTTGCATGACATACATAACTGATATATGATTTATGAGCTTGAGAACACACAGCCTGTGAGTTTTAAGCTTAATTGTATGGTTGCATTCAAACCATAAATTACATTCCTGTGTGTTTTGCCCTTCTTTTTCATTCTGGTGTTCTTTACTTTGTTTTAATCTATATGTCCAATATAGAATATAGATACATACCAAGATAGGATTGAGGCCATATTCAATTATTAACTCACTTATCCCAAATAAAGCCTACCTTTTATGCCATCCTTGTTAGCCCCCTTGAGCTTTTTAATCCCCTTCTGTTTTATAACCACATTACTAGCCTTAAGTAGAAAAACAAAATAAAAATCCCAAATTGAATTCTTGGTTAGCTTAAGATAGATATTGTGTAACGTTTAAGTGTGAAAAATTTTATGGGAACATAGGATGATAGAAAAGAGTAGGAATTTAAATCGAATAAATTATTTTAAAAAAAAATTGGAAAGCATGCTCATGTGAAATCAAAACAATTAAAAGTCACCATGTGCATATATATATATATTTTATTTTCAATAAGGGGATACAAAAATTCCCCAAACACAAAATAAGAAGAATCAATGCACATGGGACAAAGTTAAATTTAATGTATGAGTTTGCATTACAAAGTGGAAAAATTTGGGCAAGTGGGTTAAGAAACTTTGATTTATATAAAAAGTATGTATGTTAGGTGAGATCTTAGACTAATCAAGGATTCACTTATTGGCTCACTTAACCTTATACGTATACCCTTACCTCTACCTTGGCCCCATTACAACCTTGGAAAAGACCTCATGATTTTTGTATGTCTGTATTCTATAATTGTTGATTGGTTAGATGAAGAACAAAGTTATAAAAAGTAAGGATAAAAAGAAGAATAAAGTGATTAACCCAACAAACACTGAGTGACTAGAGAGTAAACACAAAATCCAGTGAGGGTTCAATAGCTCATCACCATATATCTCTGCCTCAATTGTTAATTGTCTTGCAAGTTTGAAAAATATTTTTACCCATCTCAATTGTAAAAGTGCTTTAACAATATCTAAGGTTGGCTATGCATATATGATTCCTTGAGAATGTGAATTAATTTAACTACATGTAAGTTTTATATACAAGTGAATGACAAATTAGAATTGCATGATTCATTTAGGTAGTTGCATCTAGGATAGATTGCATTGCATGAGATTCCACCACTTAACCTTACTCTTTATCTTGGATTTAGCATGAGGACATGCTATTGTTTAAATGTGGAAAGGTTGATAAACCCATATTTTATGATATATATTGTGCTCAATTTAAGTGATTTATTCAACCCTTCACCTACTTATTCATGTAAATTGCATGGTTTTACTTTTCTTTCCTTGTTATGTGATATATGTGAAATACATGTTTCCTATGCTTTAAAAATAATTATTTTAATTACCCTTTATTACCATTTGATGCCGTGATTTGTGTGTTGAGTAGTTGCAGAGCTTCTAAGGCAGGAATGACTTATGAGGATGGAAAGAAAATATACAAAAATGGAAGAAAAGCACAAAATGGAGTTTTCGAAGAAACTGGCAGCGACGCGAATGCGTGGACGACGCGGCTGCATGCCCAGCGCAAAAAGGGAGCGACGCGAACACGTGACTGACGCAAACCGTGCGCTTTAAGTAGAACACAGATGACGCAGACACATGATCAAAGCGAACGCGTGACAAGGAAAACTCCAGATGACGCGACCGCGTGACCCACGCAGACGCGTGACAGATGCCACGCACCAAAAATTACAGAACACGCTCCCAGCGGTTTCTGAAGCCCTTTTTGGCCCAGATCCAAGCCCAGAGAACACAGATTGAAGGATTATAAATGGAGGAATTCATCCATTCATGAGGATAAGGAGATGAGAGACTGAATACTGAATTCATACATAGTTTTAGGATTTAGATGTAGTTTTTAGAGAGAGAGGTTCTCTCCTCTCTCTTAGGATTAGGATTAGAATTTATCTTATTGGGATTATCTCTTCATCATAGGTTCAATGTCCTTTTTATTTGTCTTTCCAATTTGATTTATGAACTTGTCCATGTTAGAATTGACATCTTTATTTAAATATAATTTGAGGTATTTCAAACTCATGATTTCTTTTCTTTATTTTTAATTTAGATTATTTACTATTGGCTTAGGTTGATTAATTGGTGACTCTTGAGTTATCAAACTCATCGTGGTTGATAATTATTATTCTTGTTGATTAATTTAAATTCCTATAACTCTAGTCTTTCCTCAAGGAGTTGACTAGGACTTTAGGTATTAAATTAATTTGTCCACTTAACTGACCTTCATAGTTAGAGGTTGACTTAGTGGGAGCAACAGTATAATTCTCATCTCCATTGATAAAGATAACTAGGATAGGATTTCCAGTTTTCATACCTTGCCAAGAGTGTTATTAGTTATTAATTTATTAATTTCTGTAATTTATTTCTCTTGTTCAAAACCTTTTCAAAACGCAAAAACACTATTTTGCATAACCAATAATAATTCATACTTCCCTGCAATTCCTTGAGAAGACGACCCGAGGTTTGAATACTTCGGTTTATAAATTTTATTGGGTTTGTTACTTGTGACAACCAAATGTTTGTAAGCAAGGTTGATTTTCTGTTGGTTTAGAAGCTATACTTACAACGCAATCATATTTTTATATTTCTTTACTGATAGGAAATCAGTTTTTCAGTAAGCCACGAAATCATTTCAGTTCTTCATCCCTAAATTTCAAGTTTCATCGAGAAATGTGTTGAGATTTTGGGCTCTTTGATATTATAGGACCCAACTCTCTTGAAAGAGAAGATTAATCTTGTCTTCTTCAACCTTGGGTGTGGTAAGATTCTCAACCCTAGTATAATTTGTTGTTCTATGATGTTTGGGTATTGAGATGTTGTATTTGGGTATGATAATTATGCCTTAGGTAATGTGTATGTGAATATTGAAGCTTGATTGAGATTTTGGAAAGCTTGGAATACGGCTTTGGTGTGCAAAACTCTGTTCTTGGAGGTGTTGAGATCTTGAGAGCTTATGAAAAAGTGGTTTGGTAGTGCTCTGGCTAAGCGTGAGAAATCGGCTAAGGTATGGTCTCGATTTCCTGTAACTAAAATGTAATGTGGTGTGAAAACTTGGGCTAGAGGCCCTAAGATAGGCATTTAATTGTTGATGTTATTGAATGGATGAGATATATGATGTGGTCATATATGTGATTATGAAAATTGATGCCTTGATGGTGTGATATATGAGAAAAATGCATGTTGTGATATATGCTTGATAAATGATTGAGGTTGATTGATGGGTGAAACCATGTTGATGGTGAGTATCATATTGATCATGTATAATGATGGTTGATTGGAAATGGTATTGTTGGAAATTGGGATGAGGAAGGATGTATGACATGTTAATGTGTTGGTAATTTAGCCATTTGAATGAGATAGGTTAAAATGTTTGGATGGTGGTTTTATGAGTTTTGAGTAAATATGTTAATGTATGGGTTGAGGAGGCTTGAGGTTGATTTTTGATATAATTTGATTGATTTCAAAAAGGGATGAAATTGGTATGTTTTGGTTGATTTTGAAAAGGGTTGAAATTAGTTTGTTTTGAAAATGGCACTTTATGGTTTTGTATGAAAATATATTTTTGGGCATACTTTGACAGAGCATAACTTAGACTCCAAATCCTCGTTTTGTGCCAAACTTGTTTAGAAATGAAATTGGATCCGGGATGTTCATGTCGTTCGAAAAATGGGCAAAAAATGATTTGAAATGAAGAAGTTATGAACTACTAGAAAATTAGTTATTACAGACGGATATTTCCGACGGATTTTATCCCACGGAAATACAGACGAAATTTCAGAGGGATTTTTTGTCGGAAAACAAAAAAATGAATTAGCATAAATTACAGACGGAAAACAAAATCCGTCGGTAAAATTAATTTTTTTTCGTGGGAAATGGTTACAGACGGATTTTCCATCTGTAATTAAATAGACAAAATGCTGCATTATTAAATTATTACAGACGGATCCGTCTGTAATTTAAAATTTTCCGTCGAAAAATTTTAATTTAAACCTAATTTCATCCCAAGCCTATCGAACTCCTTTCACACACACAAAACCATATTTCTTCTTTTTTCTTCCTTCCTTCTCTCTTTCTCTCTCTTCTTTCACACCCTAGAACCCTAACTAACCACAATTTCTCTCAGAAATGGTGTTTCACCATTGCAGAAAACTCTTGCCAGAAATCTGAGTCCCTCTGCCACGTGGAGCAGAATTGTTCTTCAAACTGTGATGATTGCCTCAAAATCTGCATCACCAACCCCCAATACTACTATTATTCCCAACCACCGCCACCGCCACCACCACCGCCACCGCCATCGCCACCGATTCCTCCTCTCCCCATAGACGATACATCAGACCATGGAAAAAGCCACGCGCTCTCGCCCTACTTGGTCCTTGCTCTCTCCGTTATCGGAGCTGCTTTCTTCGTTGTTATTTGCTATGCAATCTTCGCGAGGATCTTCAGAAGGAGGAGAAGATCCTTATCGCCACCGTTGAATCTTCGAACACAGGATAATATGCGTGATGATTTCTTCGTTGATGAGGAGCACGGTCCTGTGGTGGACCACCCGATCTGGTACATCCGTAACCCTATCGAGCT
>NC_029780.3:25048367-25062220 GCF_000817695.3 Arachis duranensis | reverse complement strand
CTCTTTCAACAAGGTTTTTGCTTTTTATAATTTACATTCTGTATTTATCTTGGTCTTGCTTGTTTAGATTTATTAGGACTTATTCTTCTTTTTCTTTTGTTCTTTTGTGTGTATGAACTACTTTGTAGATTGATTGTTTTGTATGTAGCTTCTGCTTTCGTTTTATTGGTTCCATAGAGCTTCAAATTGGAAGGAGGCTTTACCTCCAGGGATTTCCATGAGATGGATTCATCATCTGAAGATGAGGATCAGGGAACTCATCAATGTGGTTCTGGCAGTTCCAAAGATAAAATTCCTCTTCCTGAAGGTGTTGTAGAATCTTTAATGAATGGCCAACTGAATTTGCCTTTCTCTAAGGAGTTCTCGTTGCCATCGGCAGTTCCATGCCTGGGAAAGGTTGTAGTTTTTTGAAATGATGTAGGGTGTATAATGCTTTTGTTTTGTAATTTTTTCTACTTGGGAATAGAAGTAAATGTGTGCTGTGAAAGTCCTGTGAAAATTTTTGTGAATAACGTATGTTAACTTGAGTTCTAAAACAACAGTACAATGAGAAAGCTACACAATGCCACTATTTCTATCTTCGGCTGGAGATTATGAAAAAATCAACCCATGCTCCGGTTCTTGCAAATTATTCTTTCTGGATTGTGCTTTGGAATAATCTGTTTTGATGATGTTGTCAATGCCTGTAGCACATCAGGTGCAGAGGCTGACTGGGAATCTTCGCATTCTTTACTCTGCACTGGCGAGAGGTCTGATCCCGCTCATAGGGAGGCACTTCTTAAATTCAATAAACATGCTAATGGTAAGATTCTTTCTGTTTGGAAATCAATGATTTTTAACAATCTAAATTTCTTCAGAATATATTATTTTCTTTATGTTCCTGTTTATTTACCATAAGTGAAGTAGAAGTTTCATAAGTGAAGCTAACTACATTGAATTCTCTGGTGTCAAGGCAAGTGATTTCAATGAACCATCTATACACCTGAACTTGTCATTATGATTTTGTTATTATTTTGCTATGTTTGCTAGTATTTCTAATTCTTTATGCTATTTAGAAGCTTGTTTATAACTTGAATATAGTGATATACTGATGTTAGCTGAATGGAATAGATGCACATTTACCTAAAATGTTGTTCACAGTGCACAGATAACTTGAGAATTGGTCATGTCAATTATATTGGTGGAACTATTTAAACATTTTTATCTAGTGGCCATGTCAATTAAAATTGGGACTGTTGATTTCAGGGATGATATAGTGATATGGGCAAGGAAAAAGACTGGTTCGTCTGTTATTAGGATAAATTCGGAAAAGGAGGCAGAGGAATTTCTGACAAAGTATCATACATTTGTTATTGGTCGGTTTGACAAATTTGAGGTAAGAAACACTTGGAAAACTCATTGTTAGTGTTTCCACTTTTCTGGGCTGTGCTAATTTTTGTGTGCAAATATATCAGGGACATGAATATGACGAATTCGTGAGAGCTGCAAAGTTGGATAATGCACCTGAAATATACACTGCATATGGTGAGTCGGCAATTGTTTCAATCCTTATGTTCAATGAGTTAAAATCTGGTGGACCAACATCACACACTTCTTTTGTAAAACATTTTTTCTTCCTTCCTTTCTTATCTTGTTTACCAAATAGTCTGATGTAAGTTAAGAATGCAAAACTTGCTGATTATGCAGATGGAGCTTTCACAACAAGTAAAATATTGGAGTTTTTGGACTATAACAACTTTCCATTAGTATATATGGTACGTGGCATATTTATCATTTTTTGTTGAATTTTCATTCTAAAAGGCTAAGCATCATTCTATAAAAGCCGTAAATGAAGTTTTTAGGCTATAGTTACTACTAGCAATTAGTAGCTACAAGGTTTTCTGTATGAAGTGCCTGAAAATTTGTTGCAGCTAACATATCATAATCATAAACAGAGTAAATATTGATCCTTCTCATTTTTCATACTGATCTGAGGTGTAGTTAACCAATCCTGTTACTTCCATGTTCCTTTCTTGGTTTCAAGAGTACAAACAACATGGATGCTGCTAGAGACATCTTGGTAGATGGCATAAAGAATTTACCTCAAAACAAACAGCTTCTGGAGGTAGGTCTATCTTTTCCATATTATTTATGTAACCCTAGTAGAAGTGGAGAGACCTAAGCTAAAACTTTTCACAAGTATGCATTTATAGATAGATACAGAAAACTTCAAATTACTTGCTGTTAGTTAGAATGAGCAGGGGGCAACTCGTCATGTCATAATGAGTGAAACAACTTAGTTGCTACTGGCTTGAATGTCTAATGAGACTTCTTCCCTTTTTCCCTTTTTCTATATATATAAAGAAAAAAGTTCGTTTCAGATGTGTGGTGCATGGAATAACTCAATAAACTGCAGTTATTTTAGAGCTTATCCAACTTCATATTGCTATTTTAACAATTTCTTTAAGTATAGTTACTATTAACAACATTAGTTTGTGCCTAACCCTTCTTTTTCCTTTCATTCTTTCGAATCTTGTTATTGACAGCCTTCACACTTGCAACGTGCCAAGTACGTTTTCTTCCATTATTGGAATTTGCCCCTTCTGCTACCATTATCTTTCTTGTGCACACATTATTGTCTAAATATTTATTATTGTCTAAAAAAGTGGACTTTAGTTACATTTCATGTAATTTAAGAGATGAATTCATGATTGGTTATCAATGACAAGGCTTCATTTATAACTATTGACTTGATCAGTGAATTTTCCAGAATGAACTTGAGGCTGCTAAATCTGAGATTCAAAGTTGGCATTCTTCAATTCAAAATGAACCTTGTGTACCTACTGGTGCCACTCCTGGTTAGTTTATTCCTTGTCTTTGGCATGTTAATTGTGATATACATATGCATTTTAATTGTTCAAGTTTTAGTTCTTTGTACACAATTGCTTTATTTTTTTGTTATAAATTTATCCGAGAACTATTAGTTAACCTTTGTTCTTTCCAGAGCCCAAAATATTGCTTGATTATCTTCAGGCCCTGAAATCCTCAGAAGAGTCTTTAAGAGAGCAGGTTTAGAATATAATCTGCCCTTTTTTTTCTGTTGATGTAGTTCAGTATCCATTGATTAATTATCAATTATCATTACCATTGACATATATCTATTGTTATCAGCTTTTAAAGGCAAAGAAAAAGGAAGCTGCGTTCATTGTAACATTTGCAAAATGAGAACAAGAGATAGCAGAGTTGAAGGTATCATGCTCAAAATAAGATTTTTTCTATAGCATGGCTGTATATGTGCAATTACATTTCTTTCTGACATCAACTTTGACCACCTGAGTAAAATTTATTTCCACCCTTTTAAGAATACTAACAAATTTACCCACTCTTCAATGCTAGTCAAGTTGAAATAATTGCCTTATTTGTTGTCTGAGTGTAGATCGGATATAGTAAGGTAGACATCCTCTGCTCAGAAAGTGGGAAGCAGCGAATAATTTTGATGGACCAAGAATCTCAAGAAGCAAGTATATTGCCATCATCACTAAGAAGCTCAAGAAAGAAGGAAGCTATCCATAAATTAGGATATTAAATCTTGACGAGTCCACTAGTAGTTATTTGTCATCTAATGTATTTAGATTATATTATTGCATGGAAATAATTGCTTCTTATTATAAAGAAAACGTTTTGTACTCACTAGTGTGTTTTTCTATTTCTACCATTAATAAAAATTGGTATTTATTAAATTTATATTTATTTTGTATGAAAATAAGTTTATTTTGTAATTAGAAAAATAAAAAAAATTATTTTATCTTACTGACGGATTTACAGACGGATTTTCTGTCTGTAATTAGAGTGTAAGATAATTTTTCAAAGTTCAAATTACAGACGGAAAATCCGTCTGAAAATTCATCTGTAATTACAGACGGAAAATCTGTCAGAAAATCCGTCTGTAATTACAGACGAAAAATCCGTCTGAAAATCCGTCTGTAATTACAGACGGAAAATCTGTCGGAAAATCCGTCTGTAATTACAGACCTAAAATCCGTCGGAAAGTTCGTCGCCTTTGAAAAATGGATAGAAAATTTACAGAGGGAAAATCTGTCGGTAACTGGTAAAAATCCGTCTGTAATTTTCCGACGGAAAAAAAATCCGTCAGTAAATAATTTCCGACGGGGCTTTTACAGGTAATTTCGTCGGTAACCAAAAATCTGTCTGTAATAAAGACTAAATCCGTCTGTAAATCTGTCTGTATTAATCCATTTTCTAGTTGTGATGTCCGTCGGAAGATTGGGGGTTGAATCTGTGAATTCTGCAGCTTTTAACTTAGAAATTTTTTTGGCAAAATGTGCATCCACGCGTAGGCGTGACCGACGCATACGCCTCGTTTTCACTACCCACGCGTGTGCGTGGCCGACGCGATGCCCAGCCTTTTTCCCGAGAGTTGTGCGAGAATTGTGTCAGTTTTGTGCGTGGGGCACAAACGCACCCACGCGTACGCGTGGCTGACGCGTATGCGTCACTTGGCTATTTTTTCCATCCACACGTACGCGTTACTTGGCTATTTTTGGCCATCCACGTGTGCGCGTAGACGATGCGTACGCGTGACCCTGTTTTCATCCTAAAGTTAATTTTTGAGTTTTAAAAGCCAAATTTCATACTTCTAAGCCTCCGATCTCACCCTTTATGTCTTAAATCATTATGATATGCCTAACAATGAGAAAGGAGCTAGGGGATGTGGTAACTTGTGAATGAAGCAAAGGGAAAATTTATGATCAATGATGATCAAAGATGATTATATGAGATACGGAGGATGGCGGTGGAAGTGCGTTATGTGCCATGAGCCGAAGGGCTGTATATGTTGATAAATTGGCTGGTTCTGGATTGAACTATGAGCCGGATGGCTGAGTTATTGCCAGATTACGGCGGAGCCATTGTGATTTATGGCCGAATATGATTGCATGTATATGTGTACTGAATGAAATGTGAATGTTGCACTTCTACTATCTGAGATACGAGTTTTCCTGGATGAAAGCAGTGGCTAGCCACCACGTGCTCCAGGTGGAGACTCGATACTCTGCTGACCGTATGTCGTAAGTGTGGCCAGACACTGTGAAAGTTCCAGATGAGATCGTCCCCGTGAATATACACCAGTGAGGGTGTTGGATATGGATTATTATTATGATCATGATGATTATCGAGGATAACTCGAGTTGGGGATGCACGACAAAGGAACAGTCCAATGTTTAGCTACCAAGACTTGTCGAATTTGCTATATAACCGACAGATGATATCATCGGTCATTAGGGACAGGCATTCATCATATGCATATTATATGAATTGTTTGGAGTTGCCTAATTGGCTGCATATTACTTGCTAATTGTCTAAATGCCGCATCTGTTTCCTATTTGCATATCTCTTGTCTGATATAACTGTGTTTGCCATATTATACTCCTGCTGGTGGTTGGGAGGTCTGAAGAATTTCGAAAAGGAAGTAATAGATAAACTGAAGAATCTTTAGTCAGTTGCCAATTATGGTTTAGCCTGTTTATAAGCTTTGAATTTATCTGGTGGAAGTTCTAGGATTGCCTTTGGCTTTTTCAGGACATTACATGTTAGATATGTGGGTACTGTTATCATATTGAGAACCTCTGGTTCTCACCCATGCGGATTTTGTGGTTTTCAGATGCAGGATGAGAGGCTTCTCGCTAAAGCATGCTGGAGACTTCTGGATTAGCGAAGATCCTTTGTTCTCAAGACTCTGTTTTGGTTTTAAATATTTTGCTTAGATACTTTTATCTCCATTAAATAATACAAACTGTGATAACTCCTCTTATATGAGGTTTTGGAGAATAGGTTTTCTGTATTTATGTTCCTTTGGATTTCCTTTGGGGTTTCTCATTTTATTTACATGTATATATGTTGCTATGCTCGGACTGGTTATCTTCGCAACCGGATTTTGAGTTTTGATATTCCTGTTTTTGACATTCTTTTGTACATATACAATCTCGCGTTAGTTTATCCTTTATTTGTTACGCTTTAGATCGGAGTGTTGCGCTTTCGAGTTACGATTTTGTTTTACCCTTCTCTTCAAAGGTTCCTAGTTATAATCATTTTTTACACTACTATATGTACTAAATTTTTATTTTAGATGTCGTAATATCTTACCATCTCTGAATTATGACTTAAGCATAAGACTCTATATGATAGAGTATTACACA
The DNA here is from genome assembly GCF_000817695.3 of Arachis duranensis. Taxonomy (NCBI): domain Eukaryota; kingdom Viridiplantae; phylum Streptophyta; class Magnoliopsida; order Fabales; family Fabaceae; genus Arachis; species Arachis duranensis. The sequence continues at coordinate 25,056,026 of NC_029780.3, read as the reverse complement.
CTCGAAGTAAAACATTAATAAACTATAGGTGATGAATATATAAAAAATACAATAGTTTAAACTCAAAAATATTAAACTTTAATTTGATTGGTATTATTGTAGTTCTTTGAAAATTGTGGAACTTTTGAATTTCGTAACAATTATTTCTTTTTTAAAAGTACAACAATATAGTTTGACGGCTAATGTTAATACACTTTCAAAAAAATTGATTGTGTCAAAAATAAAGGTTCCTTTTTGTAAAAATCAAAATCTTTTGAGTATTAAAATAGTTGTTTAGAATAGTCATTTTGACAGTTGAAAATTACTTATTTTGACATAATAGACTCCAACTTTTGTTTTAATAAAATAACCCTCAAATACCAAGATTTATTTGACAAAATAGGCATTATTATGGACGTTTAATGCCATTTTGTCAAACAAAGTTAATATTTGGAGGTTTGTTCTGTTAAAAATAAAGATTAGGATCTATTTTGTTAAAATCAAAATTTTTCGAGTAAAATGGTTATTTACTCTGTTATTTGACTTCAGTACCAATCATTAATCTTAATTGTTAGAATGAGCACCCAACCTGACCTTTGATTATTATCTCAAAGGACAAAACTTCCCGTAAGAAAATAAAAAAATCTCAATTTAGTCCCTGTTGTTTAACACTATGACACAACATGATTTCTCTATCATTTTTACTATTAATTTGTAACAAAATTGTTTAGCTAGCACATTTTGATAATGACCTGGCACATTGACTATTATGCTGTCATTATCGAATTATGAAATATCTATTTGTCTTTATTCATTAAAAAAAATGATTTAGTTTTGACATCAAATTAGTGAGGGATCTAATCGTTAAAAATAAATAAATTTTTGACCAATTTGACAATAATAATATGACATCTAATGTGCTAACTTATCAATTATCACCTAAACGTATCAGCTAAATAATTTTTATTACGAATTAATGGTAAAAATGACAGAAAGATCACGTTGTCTCACAGCGTTAAGAATAGAAGGCAAATTGAACTTTTTTTGATCACATGGCGTTTTATTCTTCAAGATAATAGATAAGTTCGGCGAAAAACTAGTACACTCCAGGTAAAATAGGAAGTGCAGCACTCTTTAAAAGTTAATTTATTATCAAAAGTTATCAGATAAATTAAATTTATTTATTATTGTTATTATTATTTTTTTGTCATGGACTAAACAAACAAACATGCACTAACAAAAAAAATAATTTTCTCATTTAACACATGACTACTTTTACACCACAAAAGTACTTAGAAAATTTTGATTGAATTCCTCCGTTACTCTGTTATTGTCGATGTGATGTTTTTAAGCATTCTCACTAGTTTATTTGCTGGCAGGTGTTTCTACTGTCGTTCTAGCTAGCCACAAATTTTAACACTCTTGAATCCACTCCATTCCACCTCTACCATACATGACATTCAAAGTCTGAAAAATTGCTGTCATAGAAAAGGAATACGCATTTCTGTCGCCGTTGCTAGTTGGTAACTCCAAATGCAAAATCGATTTTGTAGAAAAACCCGGTCTCCATGAAGGCACCATGATTTTCAGATGACGACCACAAAATACATGGCGGTTACAACAAGTCCATTATCTTTTATTTCAAATTATCCTCAACGTGTATGTAATAGAATAAAAAATTAAAATACAATTATATTTAAATAATTATTTCTATTATTTTTTATTAATTTATTCAAAAAATAATTAATTTTGAAGCTAATTGGTATAAAATATTACATATATAAAACTAAAAAAAAATTTTTTGTATAAGAATGAGCCTAATAAATAATTATTCTATTTAATATATAATTAAGAGTATTTCTTTCTTTGGCAACGAACTATAGTTCAAATGACATAGTCTCTCTATATTCACCTAAAAGTTGGTAAAAAAAAGAATATTTCTTTCTTTTATTAACTTTTTAAACATTAATTATTTATTTTACATGCAATATAAAAATAAATGAATATACTATGTATTGAGTAGACGTAATTACGTAAAAAATTTTTGTTGTCATAGTATTTAAACCAAAAAAAGAAAATGTTATTTTAAGAAAAACTAATAATATATTTTTAATAATATTCTTAATACAAAATAATAAATTTTAAATATTTTTTAAATAATTATATATTAACTAAAATAATATAATTATCCAAAATAATATATTATAAATATAATAAAATAACATATTTCAATAAAAAATTAGGGTTAAGTATGATTTTGGTCCCTAACGTAGGGGCTGAAAATTTTTTTCGTCCCTCGCCTTTTTTTCGCTCCAAAATGGTCCCTTAGATTTCAGTTTGTTTTAAAAACGTCACAATTTTTTATCATTGTGTTTATATTCAACATTATAATTTTATTTCACACAAAATAAAATTTATTTAAATTTTAATATTATAAACATATTATATATTTAATATTATTTTTTTAAGATTCTAATATATCTCTTTTTTCTGGATTTAGTACATGAATTTTTAACTTTTTTTATGTATTATTTATTTTGATTCTAAAGTCCAATAACTTTTTTTTGTATAAACATATTGTTTTTAATATTTATATACTATTTTTTATTTTGAATTTCAGTCCAATATCTAAGACTTACAAAAAAAAATCTAAAACTTGTAAAAAAATGTTTAATCTGATTCACAGGTTACCTTTTTAAATCTATACCATTCAAATAAAATATAATAAATGAAGAGATCAGATTTAACGAATTCATAAGGTGTACAACACTTTATATTTAACAAGGAGCGTTTAAGAATGATTCCAAATTGGACTAATTATTTATTCTAATTAATAAAATGGAAAAAAATAAAAATAATATAATATGACAACTAGATCTATGGGAGTTTTTACAAAGGACAAATAAGAGTACAAAAAATTTAACAGAACAATTAAGTTTATGAAAATTACTAATGTTAGACATATTATATCTTCGATAGTCTTTTGTAAAACTTGTCAAGCCCATGTTTATGTCTCTTAAGGTAATTGATGTGGTGTGTGGTGTCTGCCTGACATATGGACATAGAAATATGTCCATCAGATATTAATAGAAGATTAATAAAAGGATCATTTAAGGCAATTTTTTTTTTTTAATTATTGGATTGAAGTTGGAATTTTCTTCTAAAAAACCCAATAGATATGTAATCCACTTTTATGAAAAAAATAATTTCTCTGGTTCAAAATTACTGTCTCCATGCCACTAACCCAAGGAAAGGGAGAAGAGAATTGTTTTTTTTTTTGGCAAAAAAAAGAAAAACGGAGACAACGCTAGAATTAGTAGTAGAGTTGAAGGGCTTTTTGGTAAAAAAAATATGGAGAAAATGGTGGGGGAAAATTCTTAGTTCCCCGGACACATATCGAGTATGCATGTTAGTTGGCTGGGAGACTAGGAGTTCAATGATGTTGCACTCTCCTTTTTATTTTTTTTGTGACTTACTAACAAAGTAAAAAACTGAAAATGATCCGTGTTTCGAGTTTTTTCACTCACTTTTACTTTCACCTTCATCACCCTAATTAGTTTAATTAAAAAAAAAAAAGAAAATTTTGTTCTTCACCGTGGAAGACAAAACTCGAAGGAGAAAAAATAGGATATATCTAAGAGAACGATTTTAATTTTTGCTATAAATTGATGAAAATTGAATTCAACAATAATACTTTAAAAAATCGTTGTCTAAACTTATTTAAGAGAACGATTTTAAGACGTTGTAAAATTTAGCGTTGGTAAATGCCATATTTGTTGTAGTGTTAAGTGATTTCGCTAAACTTAAAAAATACATTATTAAATTTTTACATCACCTAATATATGTAAGTTATTTTTTTTAATATTAGTTATGATTAGTTTTAGTGTTAATTCATTACAAGAAAAATATCCATTCAGCCACATTTTTTTTAAGTTACATTTGAAAAGCATAGACTATTCTACGCTTTTCTCCGTGTTGCTTTTTTATAAGAGAAAATGATACACAATTGCAGCATCATTTAAAAAGTATAGCCTTATATATTATAGAAATCACTTATAAAGCGTAGCCGTAGGTTGATATCTATAGGTTCACTTTTCGTATCAAAGAGGACGCTTTTAGAGGGTAGCCTATTTGTTAAATTTTGGGTGCATTTTAAAAGTAATGCCTAATGTATCTAGAGTAAAAAATTTGGCACTTCGTGAATTTTTTTCCTCTTTTTCCTGAAAGCAAACTCACACTTAGTATAATTTTTGTCATTCCCTCGAAATCTCACTCACCTCCAAAGCACCTTCATCCACTTTCGTAAACCCTCGAAAGCTCACTCACCATCGCGAAGTAGAAACCCTGCCCCCAAAGCTCACCATCGTCACCCCCCACTCACTCTCTTCACTCTTGCCATCCATTGACCGTCGTCGGCCCCCCACTCACCACTCTCCACATTGCTGCACTATTGACCGTCGCTCCTCTTCGCCATCTTGCACTGATCGTCACTGCGCCGCCCTCACCATCATCGCTGCACCGCTCTCACCATCGTCATCTCTGTGCTTCTCATCATCGTCTTCTCTGTGCTCACATCATTGAATAGGTATGTATTGATTTCTATTTGGTTCTGAAATTTCAGAGGTTTAGGGTTCCGATTTTAGGGGTTTTAATTTGGGGATTTTAATTTGTGAAATATGGGTTTGTGAACTGTAATTTGATAACATGCATGTTGTTGTTGATGAAGATGTGTGGTATTTTAGGGTTTGTGAACTTGATTTAATATACAGCTTGTCTATTTTCTCTATATTTTTGTTTGTGAGACTGAATCCAAATACAGCCTTAATAATTTTCTCAATGAATAAGTTGGCTTCCGTTTCTCTGTTTTTAGCTTCCGTTTCTTCTAAAAAACTTGGCTTTTGACCTATCTTACATTCTCTTATAAGTTTTTCATTTTTATCTTTTTTGTGTGTTTTTCTGTTTTATTTTAAAGTTTGTTCCTTTTACTTGATCTCCAGGTCTAAAGGCATTACTGTGTTATAGAACTGATTTCTTTGTGGGAAAACTCCCCCTTCCCATCTTTTTTTCCTGGATCTTATTTGAGCTATGATAGCTCTGTTCAGAAGGGTATTTCAAAAGTTGAGAAGGAAGCCAAGGTAGTATTGATAATGACAAGAGATCACTAGAAACTTATCTACAATCTTTAGTTAAGAAGTTGAAAGTCTCAATTTTAGGTGTATGAAACAAGACTGAGCTAGTTTTTAAGGAGCCCATTGTCTCTGCTAAACAGGAATAGAGAAAGAACCTGTGTTGGTTCAATATTCTATTAAGGAATGTCAAACAAAGAGAAGGGGTTGTGTAAAACCCAGTTAATTAATGGCTAATTAACCCATAAATGAGAATTTATTATAGAAAGCCCAAAATGTGATTTTTGTGGCTAAATATGATAGAGGAGATTGAGACGAGAATTTCGGTACCAATTTTATAGAAATCGGACCAAGATTGGACCGAACGGGCCAAACCGGGCCAACCGGACCCAAAGTGGGCCCTTGGCCCAACATAACTAAACCAAAACCCTAGTTTTCAGCATTCCCTCTCCTCACTAAACACACTCACATGCTGAAAATGGAGGCCATGGAGGGAAGAACACTCTCTCAAGTTCTTTCTCTCACTTGATCTTCAAACCACCATAACTTTTGATCTAGAGCTCTGATTGCCGCTCCGTTTGGGCCACACGTTCACCGCGAAGAGCTCTACAAAACCCATACAATCAATCTTGAGGTAAGCCACGTGTTGCTGTTCGAAATTCTAGCCCTTATTTTCGAGTTTCATGGGTGAAATGTTGAGATTTTGGGTTCTTTGATGTTATAGGATCCAACTCTCTTGAAGGAGAAGGTTAATCTTGTCTCCTTGGACCTTGGGTATGGTAAGTTTCTCAACCCTAGTGTATTTTGTTGTTTTATGATGTTTGGGTTTTGAGATGTTGTGTATGGGTATGATGATTGTGGCTTAGGTTGTGTATATGTGAATATTGGAGCTTGATTGGTGATTTTGAAAAGCTTAAAAAGGGATTTGGTGGTGAAAAATCTGTTCTTGGAGGTTTTGAGGCCTTGAGAGCTTGTGGATAAGTGGTTTGGAAGTGCTCCGGTTGAGCTTGGGAAATCGGCTAAGGTATGGTTTCGGTTTCCCATATCTAATATGTAATGTGGTAGAAAATACTTAGGCTAGAGGCCCTAAGATAGGCATTGAATTGTTGATGTTGTTGAATGATTGAGATATATGATGTGGTCATATATGTGATGATAATTATTGATGCCTTGGTGGTATGATGTATTAGAAATATGCATGTTGTGGTATATGCTTGATGATTGGTTATGGTTGAATTGTGGGTTGAACCATGTTGATGGTGAGTATGATGTTGATTGTGTACAATAATAATTTATTGGAATTGTTGTTGTTGAGAATTGGCATGAGGAATAGTATATGATATGTCAATATGTTTGAGTTTGGGCCACTTGGGTGAAGTGGGTTAAAAAGATGAGATAGTGATTTTATAAATTGTGGTAATGTGTCAATGTGTGAGTTGAGGAGGCTTGATGTTGAATTTGATATATTTTGATTGATTTCAAAGGAAGGGATGAAATTGGCATGTCTTAATTGGTTTTGAAAAGAGTTGAAAATGACTTGTTTTGAAAATGGCACTTTGTGGTTTTTATGAAAAACATGGTTTTTGGGCATACTTTAGTGGGACATAAATTGGGCTACGGATCTCTGTTTTGTGCCAAATCTGTTTAGAAATGAAATTTGATCCGAGATGTCCATGCCATTCGAAGAATGAGTGAAAAACGATTTAAAGTAAGGAAGTTATGTCCGTCGGAAGATTGGGGGTTGAATTTGTGAATTCTGCAGTTTTAACTTAGAAAATTTTTAGCAGAAATACCCCTCGCGCGTAGGCGCACATGGCGCGTACGCGCCGATCTTCCAGATAGCGCCATCTACACGTGCGCGTGATGTGCGCGGGTGCGCCGATTGTGCTGCACCCAATGCCCAGCCATTTTCCAGAGAGTTATGCCAGAACTATGCCAGTGTTGTGCCTGGGGCTCGATTGGCAAATTTTTAATCCACGCGTTAGCGTGCATGACGCTTGCGCGTCGATGAGTTTTTGAGGCCATCCACGCGTGCGCGTGGAGTGCGCGTACGCGTGGCCCTGTTTTCATCCCAAAGTTGATTTTTGAGTTTTAAAAGCCAAATTTCATACTTCTGAGCCTCCGATCTCACCACTTATGTCTTAAATCATTATGCCATGCCTAGCTATTAAAAAGGGGCTAGTGAATTTGGTAACTTGCGAGTGAAGCAAGGGGAAAATGAATGATCATTGAGGATCAAGCATGATTATGTGAGATGTGGAGGATGGTGGTGGAAGTGCTTGTTATGCCATTGGCCGAAGGGCCGTAATTGTTTATGAATTGGCTGATTATGGATTTAACCGTGAGCCGGAATGGCTGTGTATGATATGAATATTGGCTGGTTCTGGACTGAACTGTGAGCCGGATGGCTGATATGGATGTTGATCCATGGATGAGAATTCATGCATGTTTATACTGAATTATTGATAATTGTGATTTGCACTTCCACTATCGGAGATACGAGTTTCCCTGGGTAGTAGCAGTGGCTAGCCACCACGTGCTCCAGGTTGAGACT
>NC_029780.3:25035360-25048288 GCF_000817695.3 Arachis duranensis | reverse complement strand
CTCCAAGTTGAGACTTGATACTCTGTTGACCCTATGTCATAAGTGTGGCCGGGCACTGTGAAAGACCCGGATGAGCTCGCCCCCGTAAATATTCCCCCGTAAATACTCCTATTTGAGATTGCCTATTTGACTGCATATTACTTGCTAATTGTCTAAATGCCTTACTTGTTCCTAATTGTATATTTCTTGCTTGATATAACTGTGTTTGCTACCTTATACTCCTGCTGGTGGTTGGGAGGTCTGAAGGAATTGGAAAGGGAAGTATTGGTTAGACTGAAGAATCTTTAGTCAGATGCCCTTTATGGTTTAGCCTGTTTATAAGCTTTGATATTATCTGGAGGAAGTTCTAGGATTGCCTTTGGCTTTCCTCCATTATTATGTATTATATATGTGGAAGCTGTTACCAGGCTGGGGACCTCTGGTTCTCACCCATGCGGATTTTGTGGTTTTCAGATGCAGGACGTGAGGTTTCCCGCTGAGGCATGCTGGAGACTTCTAGATTTGCGAAAATCCTTTGTTCTCGGGGCTATGTTTTGGTTTATATGTTTTGTTTAGATACTTTTATCTCCATTAAATAATACAAACTATGATGACTCCTCTTATGGGAGATTTTGGAGAATAGGTTTTATGTATTTGTGTCCCTTTGGGTTTCCTTTGGGGTTTTCCTTATTTTATCATATGTATATATTGTTATGCTCAGACCGGTTATCTTCGCAGCCGGATTTTGAGTCTTGATATTCCTGTTTTTGACACTCCTTTGTATATATATAACCACGCGTTGGTTATCCTTGTTCGTTACGTTATCGATCGGAGTGTTGCGCTTTCGAGATGCGATTTTTGTTTACCCTTTTTTTTTTCAAAGGCTCCTAGTTATAATCAATCATTCATACTACTATACGTACTAAATTTTTATTTTAGAGGTCGTAATACCTTGCCATCTCTGAATTATGACTTAAGCATAAGACTCTGTATGGTAGGGTGTTACAGGTTGCACTCCCCGGAGAAAGATATTGAGAGCTATTTCAAAGAAAAATGATGAAATGATTAAATTAAGAACTAGCTTTGTCTCAAATTGGTTTAATGAAAATGTTAACAAATTATAAGTAAAACTGACCGGCCATCAAATTGTAGATTGATAAAGTTTAAACTGAGGGCTTTTCTGTAATTTACAAGTTAACCTCATAATTGAGGCGTCTTAGCACCACCAAGGCGAATACTTTGCCAACTTAATTTATTGAAATTCGATTGTTTTTAGGTTTTTTTATACTACAATATCTAGGAATATCAATATGTATAGAGACCTAAGGCTACACTTATATACAATAGCAATAATATACAAAAAAAAAACGAGACCTAAGGCTACACTTATATATAGTAGCTATAGTATACAAAAAAAAAGAGGGACCTAAGGCTACGCTTATAAAAAGTAGCTATGGTATACAATGTGCTACGCTTTACAGGTGATGCAGTAGCGTTGAAAAGCGTAGCCTATTTTGGAAAAATGAAAGCTGAAAAGCGTAGCCTTTGGTCCTGGACAGCATCACTTGAAAAGCGTACCCTATTCCCAAACGTCAAAAGTGTAGCCTTTGGTGCAGAAAAGCGTAGCCTTTGAGAATAGGCAACAGTCGAATAGGAATCACCCCAAAAAATGTAGCCGTAGCCCAAAAAGCGTAACCGTAGCCTAAGACATCATTTTTTTTTCACTTTTGGCTACACTTTTCAAGTGTACATGAATGGATGTTTTTCTTGTAGTGTGAGTTGGTATTGGTGGTATTGCATGGAGAAAGTGAGGGGTGTGGTATGCTCGTGGGGGAAGAAGGTTTGTTGTGTGTGGCACAGGGCGTCATGTGTTTGGCACACATTCATTTCCACAGTGATTTAGTGGATTTCAATTCATTTATAACCAACCAACGTGCTCGTTATTGCTCTGTTTTATTTTAAGTAATCTCCCATTGTCATTGTGGAATGAAACAAATTAAAGCTGTGATGGTGCACTGAAACCAAAAGCTAGCTAGATGGTAAAGTGAGAACCACAATCACTAGGAAAAGCTATAGCTTTTTTGTAATAAAAAATATACAAGCTAAGATGTGTTCATCTCCGCAACATTTTTTTTTGGTTTCATTTTCCTGTATGTCTTCCAACCTTCTGTACCGTATAGAAAAGCGCATTTTGCAATTTGCACTATTTCTCCCTTTTAGTTTCAGCGTCGAGTAGTCGCATTTTGCTTTTTGTATTTTTTGATAGCGAAGATCAATGCTTTTTCCTTCCCTCTTCTTTTCAATATTTCAATGGTCAGTTTTCAGAGATAAAATTCATATTATTAACAGTCATCTGTATAAGAAAGAATAAGATTGTTAGATGTTTTTTTCTATTTTGTGGGGATATATATAAATAATTTTATTAGCTATTTATGTTTTGGTTTATATATGTTATTACTGTTCTACTAATAAAAAGAATACGTTAAAATTATCTACCAGTTTGAACCTTAACGAAAATAAAATTCTATGCTATTTTGTTTTACTTAAGTCTTCAAAAGTTTAACCAATTTGAATTGGTCGAGTGGTCAATTCACTAGTCCGCTTAAACAAATGTTGGGAGTTCGAATCCCGCCTTGTGTATGCAACAACCCGTTGGCCAGCGACAGACCCTTAAATAGAGCTCCAATCCACGACGAATTAGTCATTAACTTGTCGGGTTAAGAGATACCCCATTAAAAGATTCATACATAATGAGTTTGTCCTAACCCAGACTCGACCCTAAATATATACCGGGTCTATTTTTTAGACCATAACTCGGTCCTAAACCCAATAAAATCTAAATATTTTCGAATCACAATTATATCGGGTCTAAATTGGGTGAAAACCGGACCTTTAAAACTTAAACAATAATTTATAAAAAAAAAATTTTATGATGCACTTATTTATAAAGAAGAAACTTGTTGTCGAGAAGTTAAAATCCATATTTAAACTTGAATTTGTCTATAAATTCTAATTTGAAGCTTTTTTTTATCTATTTTCTAATTCAACAAGTGTGATTAAAAATAAAACAATAAACTTATAATTAATATAACATAATATTCGAATTAATTTAAAACCTATATACTTTTTTAGTTTATTTAAAGTGCACATGGGTCGTGTGAAATCAGGTTCGTCTTGACGCAGATCCGACCCTAAATAATGACAGAGTATATTTTTGAGATTCGTATCCGACTCTAAACTCAATGAAATCACATCAAACTAGTTCTTAAAATATTCGAGTCCGGACATAATCTTTGAGTCGGATCGGGCCATATATACTCCTACCTAAGAATAATTATAAAGCCTAGAAATACAAGGTTCTCTGTATGTTTTGGTAGTTGTAAGTCTAAAATTCACTAAATTTATCCCATTTAATTATTATGTACATTATTGGTGGGCTAGGCAAAAATTGAATAATTTAAGAATAAATAACTATGTAGCAGCTAAATAGATTTTGTTAGAACAAAATATTATATGTTGACATATATGAAACCAGAAAAATTAGAGACTGTAATATTCAGATATCGACTTTATTGAATGTTAAATCAATTCACATCCACTACAGATTATACTCATATTCTTGTTGGAGGAACTTTTTTAGAAAAATGTTAAACAGACACTTGATTTTACTTCCACCAAGGCAATTGAGGTGACTCATATATTCGTCAAAAATTGCAAATTTATTGATATAAATTTGAAAACATACTTTACTTATTTTATGATAACGAGTTAGTAATTTATTAGTATTAAAACAATTGCTAAAGAAAAGAGTTTAGAGTGGATAAATGACTCTAGAGCATGTAGTACAAACTTTATGAATGTAAATTTGTTTGATAATTAAGAAACAAACTCCTTAAATCTTTCACGAGGATATTCGGAATGAGATATAGGTTGGCACGAACTAGTGACTTAGAATTTATAAATCAAAATTTGTTGTTTTTTTTTTGTGACTCTAACATGCTTTTATACAAGCACATAATGTTTTAAGATTTGATTAGTTGAAAATAGATATGTTTGAGATTATTTTGCATATAGGTTTTTAATTGTAGAGGAAAGAAAAGTGATGAAAGTTTTTGTAAGGGAAGATTTGAGAAAAAAAAGATTAATTAAAAGGGAGTGTGTGTGGCGAGTAAGGATGGCAATACCACCTGAATTTGTGGGTACTCACACCGTTCTTATCTGCTCTGGGCGGGTAAGCGGGTAATTACTCGCCCCGCACCGGGGCAGGATTTTTAGCGGGGCGGGTTCTTGGAAGGGGCAGGGCGGGGTCGGGTTTAGGTAATATCCGTCCCTATTCACCCTTTAATTTATGTTATATATATAATGATGGTTATATAAATTTTAAAATTTTATTTTATTTATTAAATTTTAATAATTATAGGGGCAGGTAGGAACAGGACGGGTATCTGCAGGAGCAGATTAGGGTTTAACGTTTTATTACTCGCAGATAGAAGTAGAGTGAGTTCTATGCGAGTTGTTGTATGACGAGACAGAGTGAATCAGATAGAGCAAAAATCCGCCTCTACCTGCCCGTTGCCACCCCTAGTAACGAAGAAAGAAAAAGATATTCGAGAGATTTAAGAGGAAAAATGTGATATGAAGATGAAAATAAAGTTTAGAAAGTGTTAATTAATTATTAATTAATAGCGAAAGGTTAGCTCTTTTAGTTTCCCTCTTCACATTATTAAGTTAGATTTAATTTTTCTATTTTTTTAATGAATTATAGGCGCTAAATAAATTGCTAGGAAGAGATGTAGGAATGATCACATCTCAATCTCATTTGCACCGTTGAGAATTTAGGGAAAAGGGGACGGAATCAAACTTAGGATAATATATATTTATTTCACTTTCCAGAAGTTGAATAACGTCAAAACCATAAGATGAGATTAATGTGCACTTTCTTAATGCTCATATAATACAGTGTTTGTTGCCAATGAACAATAATTTAAATGATATAATTTTTTTATGTTTACTTAAAAATTATGAATTTAATTTTATTTCTAATTGAAAAAAAATAGTGTTAGTCCAATAATTCTTGCAGCTTTTGTAAATCTTTTTTTGTAAATATATTATGCAGTTATACGATTTAGCGACATTTTTAATTGCGGATGGAATAACTGCAGCTAAAAATAGAATTACAACAGATTTATTTTATAGCGGCATAGAAAATAAAAATGGTAGAGATGCAAATTTACAGTAATTTCAATTTTATTTTTAGAAAAACAAAAAAATTTTCACACTCCGGTAAGAATATCTAATACAAAAATTGTTTCAAAATAATTTTTGTCGATAGCTATTTTTATAATGAATACTCGTCAAAATAGAATATAATATTAAAATACAATCATATCATTTGGTACAAAGTTAAACCAAATTAAACTACTTGAAAATAACAAATCTTTTTATGAAAAGAGAAGACTATATGAAAAGAAATAGATCTTTTTAATTTTTTTTATTTAAAAGAATAAAATGTAATATTTTATTATTAATTTTATAAGTAAGACAAAAAAATATAAAAAAATTTAAAAATTAAAAATTATACTTTATTCACTCAATTAAAATAAAAAGTTAAAAAGATCTATTTTCTTATGTGAAATTCTTATCCATTACTAAAAGACTTTGCAAATGAAGAAGTTCCAAATGACATGTGTAAGCTATAAATAAAATTTTGTTCATTATAATGTTCTAAAGGAATTGTAAACATAGCATTTTTCAAAAACGAAAGTTTATTTGACAGGTTATTATTTAATATAGTGCCAATATTTAATTGTGATCAAAATGCAAATATTCAATCTTTTTAAGGGTAAAATATATTTTTTATTCTTAAAATTTGTTAAAAATTTAAAAAATATTTTTAAATTTTAATTTATTTTAATTTTTTTTAATATTTTCAATTTGCATCAATTATATTCTTATCTTCAATTTTTTTGGTCAAACTATGATCAAAAATATATTTTTTCAATTTTATTCTCTAAAACTTATTCATTTTCATCATCATCTCCAAAATATTATTTTCTCTCTTTCAAATACTTCATCACCAACTCTCTTATTACCACTGTCACTGTTATCACTTATCACCATCTCTTTCCTTTAATCTTATTTCCAAACAGAAAAAAGAACAGAAATAAAAAAATCTAAAAAAATTGATTCAAGAAAAAAAATTGGTAGAAGAGCATAATTTTTATCATCAAGAACAAGAACAACAACAACAACTATCCAACACTTTTGCTGCCGTTTGCGTTCCAACTCTGACCACTGCAAGTAGTGTATCTCAATTCTACTACCATCATCCAAACCTACCATGCGAATTGAAAGAGATGCCATCATCTTTAAGGGTCCATCTAGTGTACAGATGTGTTTTGGTACAGATTTACAGATTTTTGTTTTTTATTGATTTAAAAGTGTATCACTAAAAGTGTTGCTTAAAGAAAAAGTGTTACCCTTAATCGTTAACTTGACTCTGATACCAATTTTTAAAATCAACTCTTCATATTTTGCTTCGAATAAGTTTATAATTTGTATAGATTTGGTTGGTGGTACTTTATAATTTGTAATTTCATAATCAAAAGTATTGAGCATTTCTACTATTACTAATTCTGATTTCATTTTTATAGTTTTTCAATCTTGTTTTAGTTTATAATATTCTTTTTTGCATTGATTATTGTATATAAAATCTTTTATTTGTTTGTCTTTTTCTTTGATATAATTTTTCAAATCCTCCAAAACTTCTTTTATTTCTACACTTTCTGTTGTTTCTAAATGTCTTTTTAATTTTTCAACTTCATTCTCCATTTTTTCTTTCAACAGCTTTAATTCTTTTAAGTCATAATATGGTGTTCCAGACATTTATAAATTTTTTAAGTTTAGCTCCAACTTGTTTATATTTGTTCTTATTTCTATCATTTTTATTGTAAGGTCATTAATTTCTAACTGAAGATTATTTAATTCCCTTTTATACTCCTTTATTTTACTTTTTAATTTTTTCGCCCTTTTTCTTTTTATTTTGTTTTCTGGTCTTTCAATCTTTGTATACTTCATTATTTATCTTAGAATTTCTGCAAATTCTATCATCGATTCATCACTATTTTCTAGAGATTCTATTAATTTTTCTAACTCTTTAACTTCTCCTTTCAATTTGTCATAGATTATTTTTAGAGTTTCAAATGCTCTTTGATTTATTTCAGAAAACTGTAAATAATTCAACCGATTTTCTCTTTCAAAGAGCTCTTGTTTCTTGTCTTGATAAGTTACATATATTTTTTCTTTATTTATTGTCATAATTTAATGTTTAGGGTTTCATTTAATTTTTCGACCTTTTTTGTTAATTCTTTTATTTCAGAATTTTCTTCTTTAATCTTTAACTTAGATAAACTTAAAGGACTATTAATTTTGGATTCTTATTTGAAAATTCGATGAAACTAATTTTCCTGATGGTTCTTTTAGTAAAAGAACTGGGTTTTCAATAGCTTTATATTTTGGTATTTCTGTTTTTACAATTTTCTGAAATAATTCATCGACATAAATTCTTTCTCTGTTTTTAAATATTATACTATGATGGCTATTTGTTAAAGCATAATTTATTGCATATGTAATTGAAAATGGTTCATCGTCTTGTTCCATTAGATTCTTTCTGTGAAATTTATAAGCCAAACTTATAGATCTTCCAAGATTTTCAGTTGATAAAGGTATAGCATATCCAAGATGGGCATTGAATTTAACATTTACGTTTGCCAAGTTTCCATAAACAATTCCAATTATTTGATCTATTGGGTCATCAGTAATTCTTTTGTCACAGATTGCTAAGCTTATTGGTGAATTAATTCCTTTCATATATGTAGATTTGATTAAGACTTGTATAGTACTAATATGAATCCATCCAATTTTAGATCTTTTTTGTTGATCCTTAATTTTCTCAATCTGTTTACTCAACTCTTCATCATTTATCAAAGCTATTTCAAGTTCTCCATTGGCGGATTTTATCTTTATAGGGGCTTCAAGTTGAATTTTTTCATAGTATATTATATTTTTTTCTATTAAAAACTTCTTTTAAAAGGTTTTGTTTATTAAAATTTTCATTTGATTTAAGGTTTAATTCTGTTTTTAGAACAGCCTATTTTTCATTGTCTAATAAGGCAGATAATCTATAATAATCAGATTCTTCCGTTAATTCTAAACTTTCTAAATAATTCATAACTATGAGATTAAGATAAAGGCGTACCTTTCTGGAGAAAAACTTCCTTTATTTAGAATATTTTACATAAGATGTTTTTATCTCCAGAGGGGAGATTGTGGATACTAACTCCAGAGGGGAGTTTAGAATTGGTTTTTCCTAAGGGAATTCTTCTTCAAACTATAGAATCGCCTCGGCCGCTTCCTCCTTGCTCTCCTAGCATATGAGTACTCTTAGCCTTCTGCTTTCTATTGTTTGATGATTTCTACAATTGCCTAAGCAACCTATTTATAATGGTTGGGTCTGATGGACAATTCCCACCCTTACCCTTCTTATGACGTCATTGCTTACGTCATTGTTTATTATCTTGCACCAGCTACATTGTTGGTGCTCTATGACCTAAGCGCTTACGTCATTATGCAATAATGTCGAGGGATGCTTCAGATGCGATGTCCTCTTCTTTTATGTGGGTGGATGCGATGTCTTCTTCTTTTATCATGTGGGTGGATCCCATTTCATTATTACTTTCTTCAGATATTTCTGAGACACGTTCATTATTGCTTTCTTCAGATAACTCTGAGACACATAGCTGACACTTGTGGTCTTCTCTGTCTTTTATTAAATAGCAGAGATTCCTCTTTATCCCTTCAGGGAGCTTTTCTAAGAGTCCAGATAAGTTGTAGAATGCTGATTCAAATTCCACTAAGAGTCTCATCTCTCTCTCTTAAATTTCATTCCTTTTACTGGACACAAGCAAAGTATTTCTGCTTTTATAATTGATTCTTGTGTGAGATTCCCTTGTTATCTTTTGAGTTCTTTCGAAGACCCTTGCTAGTGTGCTGGCTAGTCTTCCTTCATGACTGTAAATTGTTAAGTCTTGCATCTGATCAATTGGTTGAAAATTTCCTGAAAAGACGGACATGAATATTACATAATATTTTTTATCTTGGGTGGATTTTTTAATGATTTCAGCAATTGTTTTGTTTTCTAAAATTTTTTCTTCACCTGATTTGTCCACCACGCTTAGCTAGCTCGTAAATTTTAGGGATATATCCCTTGGATTTACGTTGTCAATCATATTTTTAAATCTCTTTACTGCATCAACGAATCCTGCAGGAAACTCACTAATAATTTTTAGATCATTAAAAATTAAAATTGTATCAATCAATCCATACTGGAAAAACTGATAGGTGTCCGATGGGGAAGCATCTGGAAATATAACCAGTTTTGTTAGCTGTTCTTTGGCAATAGGATAATATCCCAAAATTGCCCTTTTTTCTTTAGTCCAATTCAGGACTATGTTAAGGGTTTCTCTGAGATTTGATCTACAGACCCTTTTCTTTTCCTTGATTTCAGCCCTTGTAGGAATGTTTCTTATTATCCCTGTTCTCTGGGTTTGAATTGGAGCTTTATCTGCTCTTTTTAGGGTTTGCTCTGGATGGAGAGCTTCATATTCTCTGAAGGATTCCTTTGCCTCTTCTAGTGTTAGAAACCCTCCTTTATGAATTATCCTTGATTGATGTGTGAATGGTGCTGCTTTTTCCCAAGCATCATATACTCCTTTCATGGGGCCATTATAAATTACATAATATTTTTTATCTTGGGTGGATTTTTTAATGATTTCAGCAATTGTTTTGTTTTCTGAAATTTTTTCTTCACCTGATTTGTCCACCACACTTAGCTGGCTGAACTCTGATGGTTTTGCTTGTTGTGTTGATTTCATTGCTTCAATGGCCTTCTTGAGGGATTGGATCTGTGTCCTTATTTGCTGACAATGCTTGCATTTTTTAAGTTCTTGTTCATATTTTTGAATTTCTTGATCTAATGCGTTGTAGACGAACTCCATTCTCTCGTTAATGTATCTGCAATAACATTTTTGTCACCCTTAATATATTCAATTTTTATTGGATATTGTAACAAAAATAATTGCCATCTTACCAATCGTCCATGATTATAATCAACTTTTAAATTATATCGTATAAAACCTGTTAGGTAACTTGAATCTGTCCTTAATGTAAATTCTCTGGGTAGTAAATCAATTTTCCATTTCTTAAGAGATTTAATTGCTGCTAGAGTTTCCTTTTCGTGAGTGGTATACCTCTGTTCTGTTGGAGTAAAAGTTCCTGAAATATACCTGCAAAGTAATTCCTTTGGGGAATATTTAGAATCTAGTGATTCTTTTTCTTGTTCCAAGCTTTTTATAGCTTTCTTGGCTTTTAAACATCTTGACCAAGTTATGTCTGAGGCATCTGTTTCTACTATTAAGTAGTCATTTTCTTCTGGAATATAAAGTTCTGGAAGTTTTTCACATAATTCTTTAATTCTTTGAATTTGCATACTATCTTTTTCATCCCATTTCCATTCTTTTTTAGTACTTATTTTTGGAAATAAGCTTTTAGTATATTCTGTTATATTCTTTAAAAATTCTTGATCAGAAATATAATTTATACACCCCAAAAATCTTTGTAATTGTTTTCTATCTTCTATTTTATTAGGAAATAAATTTACTTTTTCTAGAACATTTGGTTGAAGTTTTAGCTTTCCTTGAGCGGATAAAATTAATCCAAGAAACTCTATTTCTTGTTTTGCTATTCTTGCTTTCTTTTTGCTAAGAACTAATCCTTTTTCCTTACATCTTTCTAAAACTATTAATAATTTTTAAAGATGATTTTCTTTATCCTGTTTTATAAAAATTATTTTTGAAGATGATCTTCTTTATCCTGTTTTGTAAAAATTAGTATATCATCAATGTATACTAAAACAAATTCATTTAGCTCTTTTAGATTTTCTTTCATAAATCTTTGATAAATACCTGGGGCTTGTTTTAATCCGAATGGTAATACATTCCATTCGTAAAGCAACACACTTGTTGATTCTTTTGTTGGGCAAGTAAAAGCAGTTAATTTCTTTGTTTCTTCGTCTAAACGAAGTTGCCAATATCCTGATTTTGCATCAAGAGATGAAAACCAAGTTGCTCCTTTAATTTTTTCTAAAATAGAATCTTTTCTTGGAAGCTTATGAGCATCACCAATAGTTGCTTCATTCATCTTTTTATAGTTAATAACCATTCTTCGTTTTCTCCTTTTAATTTCATTATTGTTTTCGACATAAAAGGCTGGAGCTGCATGAGGACTTTTACTTAATCTTATAATTCCTTTTTCCAAAAGATCTCTACATTCTAATGAGAATTCTTCTCTATCTCTTGCGGAGTAAGGAATTTTATTTGGAACATTTATCTCTTTTGTAGGGTCTTTTAATTTAATGCTTACTAATTCGTTATTTGTATTTTTAATATTCTAACTCTTAATGGTTTCTTTAATTTTTTCCAATCAAGTTTTATATTTGAACTAGCAAAGTATTGTGTTGCTCCAGAATCTATGAAAGCATTTATAAATTTTTTTGTTATTTTTATAGTAATAAATGTGGCATTATTACTCAATCTCTGAGTCTGTTTCTGAGACATATTCAAAAATATAGTCTAAGTTATCATCAGATTCCTCTAATGGTTCCATGAAACAAGACTTAGCGATTTCTATTTGTTTAGTAAGATTCTTTTTATCCTTCTTTTTCGGACATTCATTTGCATAGTGTCCTTCTTCTTGGCAATACCAACACTTACAGTTTTCTTTTTTATTCGGGGCAATAGTCACTTTTTTGTCTTTTGTTTTTATTGTTATTTCTTTTTCTAAAATACCTCTTTTTTCTCCAGTTTGGATAGTATTTTCTTTTTCTAAATTGGTATTTTCTTTTTCTCTGAAAATTTCTATTAAGCCCATATTTTTGGGGTATCTCTTCATTATCCTGACAGCAAATTCTAATTATATTTGCAAATCTTTTTTGAGTTGCTTCTTGCATACAACGTTCTTTTATTTCCTCTCTTATTGCAGAGGTTGCTCCACCAAAATTATTTTCAATTGTCCCTCTATTTATTTCTCTTATAAATCTTCCCATTAGAAATTCATTAGCAGGATATGGAAGTTTTGTTATATACATACTAAGATAATGATTTTTATCTTCTTCTTTTAATTTGTAATAATGTATTCTATATTCACATATATAAGACTCTACATTACATAGATCATATATTTGAATATTAGCTAGATGGTTTTTTGCTTCTTGATATTCTTTATTATAGACTTCTTGTCTATGATCTAAAATATTTTTTCCAAAAAATTCTTTATATAGAATCATCATTATATATAATATCTTATCGTAAGCTGTTGTTTTTGTTGCTAAATCTTCTATTATTTGGTTTTCTATTGATGTCATATAATCTCTTATAATTCCTTTAGTATGAAACCCTATGTAATTCCAAATATCTCTTCCAGACAATTCACTAAGCTTTGGATTAGTAAAAGCTTCTAATAAAAAGGAATTCAACCAATTTTCGAAAATTTCCTTTTCATTCTTTTTACAGTCTAAGTCAAGCATTCTTTCTCCTCTTTTTCGTTCTTTTTGCAGTCTAAATCGAGCATTCTTTCTCCTTCCATTTCCTGGATTTTAGGAACGTATTTTGATGGTATTTTTGTATATTTTGAATCTTTATTTATAAACCCTTTTTTAAAGGCATAATTATCAAAACATGTTTCTCATTTAAATTGAGATTGATTATCCTTAGATGTTCCAGCTTCATTTTTTACTTGTATTGGAATTGCTGGTTGATGAGCGGATATTTTATACGCTTTTGGGGGTAATTTCATGTAGATTTTAGTATGTTTTAATTAGTTTTTAGTAGAATAT
>NC_029780.3:25034962-25035252 GCF_000817695.3 Arachis duranensis | reverse complement strand
TTTTTTTGTGATTTCAGGTATTTTCTGGCTGAAATTGAGGGAGCTGAGCAAAAATCTGAGTTAGGCTGAAAAAGGATTGCTGATGTTGTTGGATCCTGACCTCCCTGTACTCGGAAAGGATTTTTTGGAGCTACAGGAGTCCAATTGGCGCGCTCTCAACGGCGTTGGAAAGTAGACATCCAGGGCTTTCCAGCAATATATAATAGTCGATACTTTGCGCGAAGATAGACGACGTAACTTGGCATTGAACGCCAAGTACATGCTGCTGTCTGGAGTTAAACGCCAGAAAC
>NC_029780.3:25017546-25034858 GCF_000817695.3 Arachis duranensis | reverse complement strand
ATGAATTAATGCAATTGTTTCTATTTCACTCAAACGTGTGTGTGTTCCTATCTAAGATGTTCATTTGCGCTTAATTGTGAAGGAGGTGATGATCCGTGACACTCATCACCTCCCTCAATCTATGAACGTGTGTCTGACAAACACCTCCGTTCTACATCAGACTGAATGAGCTTCTCTTGGATTCCTTAATCAGAATCTTCGCGGTATAAGCTAGAATTGATGGCGGCCACTCTTGAGAATCTGGAAGGTCTAAACCTTGTATGTGGTATTCCGAGTAGGATTCAAGGATTGAATGGCTGTGACGAGCTTCAAACTCGTGATTGCTAGGCGTGATGACAAACGCAAAAGGATCAATGGGTCCTATTCCAACATGATCGAGAACCGACAGCTGATTAGCCGTGCTGTGACAGAGCATCTGGAACGTTTTCACTGAGAAGATGGGAAGTAGCCACTGACAATGGTGACACCCTACATACAGCTTGCCGTAGACGTGCTTTACAAACAATTGAGTTGAATATTACATTGCAGAAATTTAGAGGATAAAGCATCTCCAAAACTCCAACATATTTCCCATTACTACACAACAAGTAACGATTTTATTCTCTTTTAATTTTCTTTATCTAATAATTCCAACTGATAATTTTGATTGATATCCTGACTAAGAATAATAAAATAAATATAGCTTACTTCAAACCAACAATCTCCGTGGGATTCGACCCTTACTCACGTAAGGTATTACTTGGACGACCCAGTGCACTTGCTGGTTAGTTGTGCGGATTGCAAAAAGTGTGATTGTAATTTCGTGCACCACTGGTTCTTCGTCACTTGAATAATCTAGAATGTGTTCTTCATTTTCTATGTTTTCAGAATTTACTAATTCTTCTTCTATTTGAAAACCATGTTCCATAATATTATTTTCTTGAGCCATTTTTAATTGTTTAAAAAGCATTGTAACTTCTTCTAATTTTTCTTCAATATTCATAATTTCAATGGTGGTTTTACTTTTAAGTCTGTTATGTTGATTATATTTTTAAATTTTTCTTCTTTGGGATTCTCTTTTTCCTTATTTCTTTGAAATTTTATGGATACTAATATTTCTTCAAGCATATCTACTATAGAATTTAATTGTGGGTTGAAGGTATGATAAAGATGTGGGGAGTCATTTCCATGGTAACATTTTTTAGAAATTCCGTGTGAAAAATAAGTTTTTTCAGGTTTTTGAAGTCCTTCAATAAAACTTATAGTAAAATAAAGATTTTGAAAAAAATCATTTTGTATTGATTTTAAGAATTCGGTGTCATTACAATTAACATTAGTTAAAATCATTAATTTTTTATCTATTAATTTTGATAACTTAATTATTTCTTCTCTTAAATCTTCTAATTTACTTTTTTCCATTAGATGACGCTTTTCTTTGTGAAGAATTACGGTTTTGAATGAAAAATGTAGCTTTAGGATGTGTGCTTTAGATTTTACCACATTTTTAAATCTTTAAATCTGTACAGATTTAGATCTATACCATATAATTTTCTCATCTTTAATTCATGCTTATTTCACGGCCCTCTATTTCTTACTCTTTTCTTAAAAATAAAATATATTTGTTAGTTGCCACCTTATCAGTAATAATTTCACTTTCAAATTTCAAGACATGCCAACGAAAAATGAAAAAAGAAAATAATGAAAAAAATAAATTAAAGCTTATTTGGGAAATAAAATGGTTAAAAACTTAGAATTAGGAGAAAGGGGCAAGTAAGCTGCATTAATGATAAAAAAAATAAGTATAAAAAATGATGAACGAAAATAGTGTTTGAAGAGTAAAATTAAAAAAAAAAGTGTTTGACTATAGTTTGATTAGAACATTTGAAGATAAGAATAAAATTGATGCAAATAAAAAATATTAAGGATAAAACTAAAACAAATTAAAATTTAGAAATATTTTTAAAATTTTTAATAAATTTTAAAAACAAAAAATATATTTTATCCATTATTTAATTAAAATGTGTCAGTTAAAAAAAATTCTTTAATTATTCCTGAATTAAGAGGTAATTTTATTAAATATACTAAGATAATTATGTTTCAATTTATTGATTTTTTTTTTTACTTTTAACATCAATTATTTATAATATTATATATTTTAAATAGAATATGTTAATTCTAGAATGAATATTTAAGGAACATTATTTATATAGAGCAAGAATTTAAACTTGGATATGATGAGTTATCACTTTTTTTCTTTTTTTTTTATTTTTTTCAGAGATATTTGATATAACAACAAAGATTTATCTTATTAGATGAGTTAACTATATAAATTAAATAATACTATTATGTCATATTATGTATTATGTCTACTATGATATTATTTTTATATATATCTCTTTTAGTTTGATTGTCCCACATGTAAGATCATTTTGGATCTTCTTCTACCTTTTAGTTTGATCTCCGTTCCCCACTAAAGATGATTATGAACATATATACGAAGTACAATGCTTGCCACACAAAATTATGGTGAATATTAAAAAGAGGACTTGTAGCTGCAGATTTTGGCAACTGACTGGGTTGTTCTGTAGGCATGTATGTGTTGCCCTTACATACTAGAATAGGAGATCAGAAGAATATGTATATAACTGGTTCTCTATGGGACATATAATAGCACATACCAGTTTGTTATCCAACTTATTCTAATTCAAAAATACTGACAGCATGTTGATCTACCTCCTATATTGTCCCCAGTATACAAGAAGCAAATTGGAAGACCAAAGTTAAAAAGAGATAAAAAGAACGACGGACCAAAAGTACCCACCCCAGATCCTCATAGGGCTCCCAAAAAATATAGCCCCATTATCTGCAAGTATTGCCTAAAGGTACCATACTTCACATCCTTACACTACTTGTATGTTGAATGTCCAGGTTTATTTTCATGACATTTGTATTGCAGACTGGATACAACAGTCGTAGCTATTCCAAGAAGAAGGAGGTAATGACTGGAAGTGCTGGAGGACAAACTTCAAGTTAACACCCTTCTGCTAGTGGGGCTGATGTGGATGATAAAGAAGAGGCAGCAAGATTAGAGGAGATGTTCTGGGAGGAAACTCTTGAAGTTGTTGAAGCAACAGCATCTCAACCCTCCGACAGTGAGTCTATTAATGTTTTTTACAACTTCATTTTATAAGGTGTTTTTAAGCATAACACTTATATATTCCAACTGTTGTAGAAAACTCCTCTAATTCCTCAACCTGTTCCTGATCCAGTAATGCCTCCTTCAGTTAGGCCACCAACTGCAAAAAGACCCTCTAAGAAGAAGAAGAATCTATAGTCTTTTTAGTTTAATTTCATTTCTTCCTAGTGTAGTTACTTTTTAATTGTTGCCATCTCAATTTCATGCTTACTAGATAGTTGTTTACTTATTTATTGTATTTACTTATTGCAACTGTGTTGTTGATTGCTCTTTAATTTCTAGTTACTTTACCTTTCTGCATTCATATTCAAAACCCCTAAATTCCGTAACCAATGATGTGCATTCAATTGCAAGTCTAAGGGAGAACGATCCGGGATTCAACTCCCATTATTGATTTGATTTTTGTGGCAACCTTTTAAACTTTGATTTTGAGTTGGTTACTAATTTAGACTATACTTACAATGTACTCGATTTTTAAAGTTGCAAAAATTATAAAATGACATCTAGGCCGTGTTACAATCATGGCTCAGATGCTATTTCACAGAGCGACGTACATTTGGGTGACCGATATTAAGGCTGCTATAACCAAACCAACCATGTCCCTCATTTCTGTAAATAGATCAACATAAGTGATTGAAAACATAATTCAAAGCTGAAATTTTAATTTCAATTTGTTGATCTTTGGCACTCTATTTCTCTAGTGTTCGGTAATGTCATGTTATGTTGAAGTTTGAGTGTGTTGTTTTCACAAATGTGCATTGATTGATAACAAACATGAATAAGTAATGTTGGCATGAAATTGAAAGAATAACCATATTGTAGATTTGATAAACCACTATTTTATGGTTTATCTTGTGCTAATTTGAGTGGTTTTTATCAAATATTTGCACACTTATTCATACTATTTGCATGGTTTTACATTTTCCCTTCCTAACTTTGTGCTATGATTAAGAACATGCTTCTTTGGTCTTAAATTTGCTATGTTTAAATCCCCTTTTATTACCATTCGATGCCGTGATATGTGAGTTAAGTGTTTTCAAAGAATACAGGGTAGGAATGGCTTAGAGAATGGAAAGGAAGCATGCAAAAGTGGAAGAAATACAAGAAACTGAAGGAACTGCTAAAGCTGTCTAGCCTGACCTCTTGGTACTAAATCTACCATAACTTGAGCTACAGAAGTCCAAATAATACGGTTCTAGTTACGTTGGAAAGCTAACATTCGGGGCTTTGCAACGATATATAATTTACTATATCTGCCATGAAGATAGGCGATGTGCATGCGTGGATCACGCGCAAGCATGACCTAGAGAAAACTCAATCCACGCGTACGCGTGGACGATGCATGCGCGTGACTTTGCCGCGTGCTGGACGTATCAGAAATTGTTGGGGGCAATTTCTGGGATATTTTTGACCCAGTTTTCGGCCCAGAAAATATAGATTAGAGGCTATAAAGTGGAAGAATGCATCCATTCATCAGACAACAATCAGACAACATTCATTATTCACAATTTTAGTTTTAGATGTAGTTCTCTAGAGAGAGAGAGGCTCTGTCCTTTCTCTTAGGTTTTAGGATTAGGATTTCTTCTTCTTCTCAATTTCAGGTTCAATGTTCTTTTAATTTAGTTTCTCTTTTATTTGTTTATGAACTCCATATTAGATTTGATTTCTTTATTTAATGCAATTCGAGGCATTTCAGATTTATGATTGCTTTCTTCTATTTATGATATAAATAATTTGGATTTTTCCCCTCTTAGCTTGTGTTGAGTAATTGGAGACACTTGAGTTATCAAACTCCTTGTTGATTGAAAATTGGAATTCTTTGGTGATTGATTTAAATTCCCCTAACTCTAGTCTTTTCTTAGGAATTGACTAGGACCTAAGGAATCAAATTGATTTATTCACTTAACATACCTTCATAGTTAGAGGTTGACCAAGTGGGAGCAAAAGCCAATTCTCATCACAATTGATAAGGATAACTAGGATAGGACGTCCAGTTCTCATACCTTGCAAGGGTTTTCATGATAATTAGTTTACTTCCTTGTCATTTACATTCCTTGTTCAAACCTTTCAAAAATCCAAAAAGATACTTTTCTCATAACCAATAATAACACACCTCCCTGCAATTCCTTGAGAGACGACCCGAGGTTTAAATACTTCGGTTATTAATTTTTATTGGGTTCGCTTTAGTGACAACCAAAACTTTTGTATGAAAGGGTTCTCTGTTAGTTTAGGAACTATACTTAGAACGTGATTGCTTTTGTGAATTCTCTACCAGCAAAAATCCGCTCGTCAAAAATGGCACTGTTGCCGAGGAATTGTAAACGTGTGCCTTATTATTGGTTATTGTAAATACTTTCTTTTTGCTTATTTGTTAGTTTTTATTAGTTTAGGACTTAGTTGCTTAATTTTAGTAATTTTTATTTTTCTTTTCTACTATGACTTCTCACCCCTTTGGCTACGAGTGTGGTTATAAGTATGTTGCAGGAAGAGGAGATTATAATCCCAACATGCACCATGGTTGGAACAATCAAAGATGGGAGGAGCCACAAGGATTTGATCAACCCTCTTGGCAACAACCTCCACCAGCTTACTATAAGCAACAACCATTCCATGATGCATATCAAGACAATGGTTATGGTGGACCTTTACGTGACACTCAATACCCACCACAACACGTCTATGAACCCCCTCCTCAACATATCTTTGAACTACCATACTCACAAGCCCCTTTCCACCATTCACCTCTATATGACCCTAATCCATATCCACCATACCAACCACCTTATGAGCCAAACGAACCATACATAGAACCACCCTAATTCTAACCCAATTATTCCCAAGAACCACCACCTCAATATATACCACCTCCATCCCTATCAAGATGAACCATCTCTATATCCTTATCAAGATGAACCACCTTCCTATCATGAACCTTTCCTCCCAAGTAATGAACCCTCATACCCACCCCAATCTCCAATAAATGAAACCCTCAGTGTACTTCTTCAAGGGCAAAAAAGGATGAATAAGAAGGTACTAGAATTCACGGCTGCCTTAACTGAGGTAGTAAATCAATTAGCCTCCCAATACTTGAATATTCCAGATACACCCATAGCCACTCGTAGAGAATCAAGTGAGGAGCGTAGTATGAAAGAGAGATTGGAAACTCCAATGGAAACTGAGGATTGTGATTTTGTATTAGAGCAAGTGGAGAAAGCCGAAATTACCGAAGAAGAGGAAGTGATTGAAGACTTAGGAGATGCAGAACCTCCATGGGAAAGTCAATACATAGAGCCTCCTTCCAAGAGGTTTGAAATTGATATTGAGAAGGGTGTACAACCTCCAAGGCATATCATGGTTGAAGACTTTGAGGAGGTTGATCAAGAGACGGATTTAATCATTGATGAATCCTTATCTACAATTGAATCCTCTCCCATTGGACTTGACATGGGATTAAAGAAGAAGAAGCACAACCTCCCCATGCCCTTGGTAAGCAATGAAGAAGAGAATGAGTTGGAAGAAAGCTACCAAGAGAAAGAGGTTGAAATTAAAAAAGCCTGCAAAGAGGTGGAAGTTGTCAAGGAAGAGCTCAAGGGAATGGAGCTTGAAATCACCTTGCCAAAGCTGTTGGAGACCTCTCCCCCAAAGCCATTACCATCTAATACAACATTCAAATGGGTAAAATTGATACCCTTAACTTTTATTTTTCCACTTAAATATAGGCTACTTGAAATAGATGGTCAGTTTAGAGCTCTTTGTGGCTTTAAGAGTAAGAGGGAGATGGTTAGTGGTTGGCAACACAATCCTAGGTTCATTATGGCTGGGAGCTCAAAGTCTAAATACAAGGGTTGGTGTAGAGCTCTTATGACTGGGTATAGGAAGCTGTTTGGATGCCTTAATGAGAATTCAGATTGCTTACCACTTGGATAGAATCATGATGATCGAGTTGAAGACGGATGTAGAATAAAGATTTGGGATCCAGGAATATATGAGGATCAATTTTGGGAGCTCAAAGCTTGTGAAGAACTCCATCAAAGCTTGAGGAATTTACTTGGAATAGATAGAGCTTTATGGAAGTCCAAGCATTGGTGGAAATTTTAAGATGAGTTCAAGCACAAGCCACCATGACAAGGAGCTCACCAAATGTCCAACTTAAGGACAATAACTAAAAGTGCTAGGTGGGAGACAACCCACCATGGTATGATCGTTCTTTCTCTCTTCTTAATTTTTATTTTTAGTGACTCTTCTCATTATTTTTGCATATAGTTTGCATTTACATATGCATAATTGCATAAAAAAGTTGTAGAAAGTTACGTGGGAATGGTGCAGAAAGTGTGCCAATTGCACCATCATTATCACGTGCACGCGTACCTCACGCGTGCACGTCACTTGCGATTTTGGCACATCACGCGTACGCGTCAATGACGCGCACGCGTGACCCAAAAAATCGACGTAAACGGTGTATTGGCCGAAAGTTGTGTTGGCTTGGTGCTGGCACTGTGCTCGAGGTACAAAATGCATCACGTGTACGCGTTCCTGACGCGTGCGCGTCGTTTTCAAATTCTGCTCTTCCACGCGTGTGTGTGCCTGACGTGAATGCGTCATATACCATTTTGGCACATATCCCAAAACGAACAGAGAGTTGTTCGTGCGCAAGGATGCCTTCGCGTGAATAGCACAAACACAGTCACGCGTACGCGTGATCGACGCTTACGCGTCTTTTGTGATTCTGCTCACCCACGCGTACGCGTGAGCGACGCATATGCGTCGCGTCCCATTTTCCATCTTACTCCTTTCTTCTCTCCTTTCTTATTCTTTCCTCCTTCCTTTCTTCTTCCTTTTCTTCTCCCTTTCTTTTCTATACTTGTTGTTTTCACATTGGTGTTAAGATTCTCTTACTCAAATGTTGCATATTTTTTTGCATTATTTTGGGTGCGCCTTGACTTGTTTACTATTTAGTTGACATGCCCTGTGCTTCTATTATTCTCTCACTTATATGTTGTCACGATCATGTAGTTGAGAATTTTATTATTTGGCACTAGTCCACACATGTTTTATTTCTTCTCATATCTTTGCTTGTGGGTTCTTTCCCTTCCTTTTTCTCTTCTTTCAGGATGGCCACCAAGAGGGAAAAGGAAAAGTTTTTAACTAGAGCAATAAACAAGTCTGCTGCACAATCTTTTGAGAAAGGCATCAGTTGGAGCTACCCACCCACTTGCGCATCTCAGCATGCACCGAGGACGGTGCAATCTCTAAGTGTTGGGAGGTCGACACCGACTTCTGCGGGTTAGTTAGTTCCTTTTCAACACCAATGTGGGATTTCCTTTGTTAGTTCATTGTTGCATTTGCATGTTTGATTGATTTTTGTGCATATTTTACCACTGCTTGGTTAAAGTAATGAGTCTCTTTTCAAGACCCTTTTTATAATATTTCACTAATTTAAATTAAAAAATTTGTGTTAAATTTTTTTGAAGATTGTATTTGAAACATGGTTTAGAGCTAAAAAACACACAACCCGTGAGATTTGAGCTTAATTACATGATTACATTATTTAACCATAATATTTTATTCTTATGTGTTTCCTTCTCTATGATTGCAATCTTTGCTTTGTTCCATTCTATATGTCCAATGTTTAGTGTATTTATATGCATGCATATGATTGAAGCCATTATTTGATTATTATCTCACTTATCCCAAACAGCCTACCCTTACATTTACCTTTGTTAGCCACTTTGAGCCTATTAATCCCGATTTATTCTATATTTTACCACATCACTAGCCTTAAGTAGAAAAATAATTAATTATCCCATTAAATCTTTAGTTAGCTTAAGATAGAGATTGTGTGTCAACTAAGTGTGGAAAAACTGTAGGAACATGGGTTAATAAGGGAATGTCTTATGATTATCACTTTGATAAAATATTGGAGAATTGGGTATCTACTCATGTAAGACCAGAAAAATTAAAAATCACTGTGCATTGATGGCTTATGTTTACTTTTATATTTTTAATCAAAAAAAATAAAAAAAGAAAAAAAGGAAAAAAAAGAAAAAAACAAAAAATATTCAAGTAATTAAGTAAATAAATAAATAAATAAGGGGAAAAAATTACCCCAGTGTTAAGTTAATGAAAAGATCAATGCATAGGTGATACAAATTAAAAGAAGGGTTGATGCATGAGTATGTAATGCAAAAGTGGGAATTTTGGGTAGCTAGGCATGATTTAAGAAGAATATAGAGTGTGTTTAGGTGAGAGCTTAGGCTATTCAATGATTCAATTCATAGCTCACTTAGCCATATATATACCCTCACCTTTGCCTTTGCCCCATTACAACCTTAAAAAGACTTTATGATGTATGCATTGGTACATTAAATATTTGTTGATTGGTTAGGTGAAGAACAAGGTTTAGAAAGCATGACTAGAGAAGACTAGAGTGGATTACCTTATACACTTGAGAGATTAGAGTGCATATATACTACCAGTGAAGGTTCAATGCTTGATTCTATGTTCCCTGCTTTTATAAGTTATATTCTTACAAGTTTACTTGTCCTTACTATATGATTTGAATTAGTGAAATTTGATTCATGTTTGTCTTGGAGAACTTATTTATTTTTAACCAAGTAGGTAGAAACATCTTAGCATGTAGTTGCATTCATATAGATAGGTTGCATTTCATACATTCTACTATTCCTCTTCGCTCCTTTATAGTTTCTCTTGAGCTTAGCATGAGGACATGCTAATGTTTAAGTGTGAGGAGATATCTTGTGCTAATTTGAGTGATTTTTATCAAGCCTTTGCACACTTATTCATACTATTTGCATGCTTTTACATTTTCCCTTCCTAACTTTGTGCTATAATTGAGAACATACTTCTTTGTCCTTAAATTTGCTATGTTTAAATCCCCTCTTATTACCATTCGATGCCGTGATATGTGTGTTAAGTGTTTTCAGAGATTACAAGGCAGGAATGGCTTAGAGAATGGAAAGGAAGCATGCAAAAGTGGAAGGAATATAAGAAACTGAAGGAACTACTAAAGCTGTCCAGAAAATACAGATTAGAGGTTATAAAGTGGGGGAATGCATCCATTCATCAGACAACAATCAGACAACATTCATTATTCACACTTTTAGTTTTAGATGTAGTTCTCTAGAGAGAGAGAGAGGACTCTCTCTCTTAGGTTTTAGGATTAGGATTTCTTCTTCTTCTCAATTCCAAGTTCAATGTTCTTTTAATTTAGTTTCTCTTTTATTTGTTTATGAACTCCATGTTATATTTGATTTATTTATTTAATGCAATTCAAGGTATTTCAGATTTATAATTGCTTTCTTCTATTTATGATATAAATAATTTGGATTTTCCCCTCTTAGCTTGTGTTGAGTAATTGGAGACATTTGGGTTATCAAACTCCTTGTTGATTGAAAATTGGAATTC
Source organism: Arachis duranensis (assembly GCF_000817695.3). Classification (NCBI taxonomy): domain Eukaryota; kingdom Viridiplantae; phylum Streptophyta; class Magnoliopsida; order Fabales; family Fabaceae; genus Arachis; species Arachis duranensis. The sequence continues at coordinate 25,024,258 of NC_029780.3, read as the reverse complement.
TTTGCTGATTGATTTGAGTTTCCCTAACTCTGGTCTTTTCTTAGGAATTGACTAGGACCTGAGGAATCAAATTGATTTATCCACTTAACATACCTTAATAGTTAGAGGTTGACCAAGTGGGAGCAAAAGCCAATTCTCATCACAATTGATAAGGATAACTAGGATAGGACGTCCAGTTCTCATACCTTGCAAGGGTTTTCATGATAATTAGTTTACTTCCTTGTCATTTACATTCCTATCTTTTCCTAGTGAATTCGCATCTAATTTGTTGAGTTTAATCAAGAATTAATTATATTTTAGCCGCTATGGTGCTATTTTGAGTTTTGTGCAATATTGTTTATTTTAGGTAGCATTCGGCTAGATTTGATGGAGTTTCTGTAGCATGAGAATAAAAGGAGATGGCCGCGATAAGCGACGCACACGTGTGCCTGACGCGTGCGCGTGAATTGGAGGTATCCATGGCGACGCGTGCGCGTGACTGATGCGTACGCGTGAATTGAGGATTTGCTCAGAAATGCGTCCGCGTGACCGACTCGTCCGTGTGACTTGTGAAGAAGACCAGTGACGATCGAATTTTCTATCAATAAAGAAATATAAAATTATAATCGCGTTGTAAGTATAGCTTCTAAACCAACAGAGAATCCTTTCGTACAAAAGTTTTGTTTGTCACTTAAGCAAACCCAATAAAAATAAATAACCGAAGTATTCAAACATTGGGTCGTTGGTGGACGAAATTGTATCTCTTTATGGAATATGATAATAGAGCCTGGTCCAAAATCAATTTCGTTCAACTAACCAGCAAGTGCACTGGGTCGTCCAAGTAATACCTTACGTGAGTAAGGGTCGATCCCACGGAGATTATTGGCTTGAAGCAATCAATGTTATTTTATTAATCTTAGTCAGGAGGCTAATGAAGTTATTTGGATTTATTTGTAAAAAGCCAAACTACAAACTACTTAAAATTGTAAGTTAAAATAATAGAGAATAATAGCGTTACTTGTTGTGCAGTAATGGGAAATATGTTGGAGTTTTGGAGATGCTTTGTCCTTTGAACTTCAACTCTTCCTTGAAATCCTCTTCTCACACGCAAGTTCCTTCCATGGCAAGCTCTATGTAGGGTGTCACCGTTGTCAGTGGCTACTTCCCATCCTCTCAGTGAAAACGTTCCTATGCTCTGTCACAGCACGGCTAATCATCTGTCGGTTCTCAATCAGGTTGGAATAGAATCCATTGATTCTTTTGCGTCTGTCACTAACGCCCAGCCCTCAGGAGTTTGAAGCACGTCACAGTCATTCAATCCCGGAATCCTTGCCACAGATCATCACCTTCTTCATAATTAAGCGCGAATGAACATCTTAGATAAGAACAAGCGTGTTTTGAATGGAAAACAAAGAAATTGTATTAAATCATCGAGACGCTGCAGAGCTCCTCACCCCCAACAATGGAGTTTAGAGACTCATGCTGTCAAAAAGTATGTAATTCAGATCTGAAAATGTCATGAGGTACAAGATAAGTCTCTAAAAGTTGTTTAAGTAGTAAACTAGTAACCTAGGTTTACAGAAAATGAGTAAACTAAGATAATTGGTGCAGAAATCCACTTCTGGGGCCCACTTGGTGTGTGATGGGGCTGAGACTAAAGCTATCCACGAGTAGAGGCCTTTCTTGGCGTTAAACTCCAGGTTATAACGTGTTTTGGGCGTTCAACTCCGGATCATGACGTTTTTCTGGCGTTTAACTCCAGACAGCAGCATGAACTTGGCGTTCAACGCCAAGTTACGTCGTCTATCTTCGCGCAAAGTATGGACTATTATATATTGCTGGAAAGCCCTGGATGTCTACTTTCCAACGCCGTTGAGAGCGCGCCAATTGGGCTCTTGTAGCTCCAGAAAATCCATTCTGAGTGCAGGGAGGTCAGGATCCAACAGCATCAGCAGTCCTTTTTCAGCCTAAGTCAGATTTTTGCTCAACTCCCTCAATTTCAGCCAGAAAAATACACACACTCATAGTAAAGTCCAGAAATATGATTTTTGCCTAAAAACTAATATTATTCTACTAAAAACTAACTGAAACATGCTAAAATCTACATGAAATTACTCCCAAAAAGCGTATAAAATAAAAAGTAGCTCAAACTTACTAAAAACTATATAAAAACAATGTCAAAAAGTGTATAAATTATCCGCTCATCACAACACCAAACTTAAACTGTTGCTTGTCCTCAAGCAACTAGATGAATAGAATAGATTCTAACAGAAATTAAGAAGTAATAATATTTTAGAGTTTTAAATGAAGCTCAGATTCTTTATTAGATGAGCGGGGCTTGTAGCTTTTTGTTTCTGAACAGTTCTGGCATCTCCCTGTACCTTTTGAATTTCAGAATGATTGGCATCCTTAGGAACTCAGAATTCAGATAGTATCATTGACTCTCCTAGTGTAGTATGTTGATTCTTGAACACAGCCACTTATGAGTCTTGGCCGTGGCCCTAAGCACTTTGTCTTCCAGTATTACCACCGGATACATAAATGCCACAGACATATAACTGGGTGAACCTTTTCAGATTGTGACTCAGCTTTGCTAGAGTCCCCAGTCAGTGGTGTCCAGAGCTCTTAAGCACACTCTTTTGCTTTGGATCACGACTTTAACCACTCAGTCTCAAGCTTTTCACTTGGACCTTCATGACACAAGCTCATGGTTAGGGACAGCTTGATTTAGCCGCTTAAGCCTGGATTTTATTTCCTTGGGCCCTCCTATCCATAGATGCTCAAAGCCTTGGATCCTTTTTACTCTTGGCTAGTGCTCATGGCTTGTGAATATATTTTTTTTGACTGCTTTTTCTTGCTTCAAGAATCAATTTCATGATCTTTCAGATCATCAATAATATTTTTCGTGTTCCTCATCCTTTCAGGAGCCAATATTCATCAAATTCAAAGTACAAATTATGCACTGTTCAAGCATTCATTCAGAGAACAAAAAGTATTGCCACCACATATAATTAATTATAAATTTTATTATTAAGAACTCGAAAAATATAAATTACTTCTTTATTCTAAAAGAAAATCTACTATTTTATTCATGCCTAATGATGATGAGAAAAATAAATTATAGCTTAATTGGAAATAAGATCAAAATAGACATACTAATTACTACTAAATATCTCCTAAGGTCAATTTCTAAAAAGAATAATTATCACAGAGTTGAAGCAGAAAAAATTGGAACTCAGCAACCTGTTGTTTTGAGGAGTAGATGCTCCTCTAATCTTTGGGGTGTGGTTCAAGGATTAATTTTTGGCGCTTCAGCTCCCTTAGATCACGCCCTTGCTCTTCCTGTTCCTTAAGCAGTTTGCAAAGCATGCTACTTTTCTGTTCTTCCTTTATTTGATCCATAGCTTCTTGCAATCTGGAAATAGAGGCCTCAAGCTGTTCCCAATATTCGAATTGGGGCAGTTCTGGGAGGGCTTCTTGTGCTCTTCTCTTGGTTGCATCCTCTTGCTGCTGTTGTCTGATCATTGATGTTCCAGTAATGGGCTTTTCAATTAGGATATATTCAGTTATTCCCATTTTTACTCCAGCATCTTTGCAAAGCATAGAGATTAAGCTTGGATAGGCCAATCTGGCGTCCTTAGAGTTCTTGTTTGCTATTTTGTATAGCTCACATGAGATCAGCTGATGGACTTCTACTTCCTTTCCCAACATGATGCAGTGAATCATGACAGCTCTTTTGATGGTAACTTCAGAATGGTTGTTGGTGGGCAATATGGAACGACTAATAAAATCCAGCCAGCCTCTGGCTACTGGTTTTAGATCTTCTCTTTTGAGTTGAACTGGGATGCCAGTTGTACTAGTAGTCCACTTGGCTCCAGGGATGCATATATCCTCCAGAACTTTGTCCAACCCTTTATTGACCCTCATCATTCTCTTATTAAAGGAGTCTGGGTCATCTTTCAGTTGAGGAATCTTGAATATCTCCCTGATCTTGTCAGAATTGGTATGAATGATCTTTCCTCTGACTAAGGTCTTATGGTCAAAGAGAGCAGCTCCAATGATTCTTTGCCTTTCTGTCTGCCATAGATTAGCATAAAATTCCTGAACCATGTTCTTCCCCACTTTCGTTTCAGGATTGGCCAGAATTTCCCAATTGCTGTTTCGAATTTGCTCTTGGATCTCCGGATATTCATCTTCTTTCAGATCAAATCTGACTTCCGGGATCACTGATCTGTAACTCATTATCTTGTAGTAATGGTCTGAATGTTCTTTAGTTAAGAACTTCCCTTGATTCCAAAGTGGCTTTGGAGTGCTTTCTTTCTTTCCTTTTGGGGCGGTTTGCTTTCCTTTAGGAGCCATGATCTTAAGTGAGTATGTTTTTGTGATCACGGATAAGCACACCAAACTTAGAGTTTTGCTTGTTCTCAAGCAAAGGAGAAGAAAGAAGAGGGATAGAAGGAGAACAAGTGTTGGATGAAGCTGAGGAGGAGGAGGCCGAATACAATATAAAGGGATCGGGGGTGGGAAATTTTCGAAAAATAAGAAAGAGATAAGATAAAAGATATGATTTTAAAAAATATGATCAGAAAAAGATATAATTTTAAAAAGGAAAAGATATGAATTTTAATTTAAACGATAAATTTGAAATTTAATTTTGAAAAGGATTAAAAAAAATAATTGATGTGTTGGAAACAAATTTGAAAAGATGATGGATTGGCTTGGAAAGCCATTTGTTCTTTTGGGTTAAGAGGTATCTAAAATAATTGCAAAATGGGATTTTAGAAATTAGGATAAAAACTTTTGGAATTGAAAGTGATAGTTTAAAATATGTTTATGCAAGAAATCATGAAGTGAAACATAAAAATTTTGAAAAATTATGAAGAAAAATGAAATTGTACCTCCTCCCACCATCCTGGCGTTAAACGCCCACATGGTGCATGGTTTGGGCGTTTAACGCCCACATGTTGCTTCTCCTGGGCGTTCAACGCCCATGTGATGCTTCTTTCTGGCGTTGAACGCCAGGAAGTCCTTCGTTACTGGGCGTTTTTCTGAACGCCCAGAATGCTAGCAGATTGGCGTTAAACGCCCAGAAGGTGCATCTTTCTGGCGTTTAACGCCCAGAAGATGCTCCTTTCTGGCGTTTAACGCCCAGAAGACTACCCTTACTGGCGTTAAACGCCCAGTGGGTGCTTCTTTTGGGCGTTTAACGCCCAAAGTGTTTCTTACTGGCTTTTTCATGCCAGTGAGCTTCCAAATTTCCCTGTAACTCTTGTGACTTCAACCAATTTGCTATTTCACCCTTGAAGATACTTAGACTTAAACCTGTAAAGAAAGAAAATTTATTTAATTAGTAATTAAACTTTGTACATGGCTGGGTTGCCTCCCAGCAAGCGCTTCTTTAATGTCATTAGCTGGACTAACACTGATCCTCAATTAAGTCTCAGTCTTGAGCATTCTTGCTCAAAATTACCTTCAAGATAGTGTTTAACTCTTTGTCAATTAACAATGAACTTTTTGTTAGAGTCACTATCCTGAAGTTCTATATATCCATATGGTGATACACTTGTGATTACATATGGACCTCTCCACCGGGATTTCAATTTCCCAGGGAATAATCTGAGCCTTGAATTAAATAGCAGAACTTTCTGTCCTGGCTTCTGTCCTGGCTCAAAGACTCTGGATGACAATTTCTTATCATGCCATCTTTTTGCTTTCTCTTTGTAAATTTTTGCATTTTCGAAAGCATTGAGTCTAAATTCCTCTAGCTCATTTAACTGGAGCAATCGTTTTTCTCCAGCTACCTTGGCATCAAGGTTTAGGAATCTGGTTGCCCAGTAGGCCTTGTGTTCCAGTTCCACTGGCAAGTGACATGCCTTTCCATACACCAGCTGGTATGGAGAAGTTCCTATAGGTGTCTTGAATGCTGTTCTGTATGCCCACAGAGCATCATCTAAGCTTCCTGCCAAATCCCTTCTACGGTTAATCACAGTCCGTTCCAGGATTCTTTTAAGTTCTCTATTTGAGACTTCAGCCTGCCCATTAGTTTGTGGGTGATATGGAGTAGCCACCCTGTGGTTGACTCCATAACGTACCAAAGCAGAGTAAAGCTGTTTATTGCAAAAATGAGTGCCCCCATAACTGATTAGTACTCTAAGGGTGCCAAATCTGCTGAAGATGTGTTTCTGGAGGAATTTTAACACTGTTTTAGTATCATTAGTGGGTGTTGCAATAGCCTACACACATTTGGATACATAATCCACTGCCACCAGAATATAAGTGTTTGAGCATGATGGTGGGAAAGGTCCCATGAAGTCAATGCCCCATACATCAAACAACTCAATCTCCAAGATACCTTTTTGAGGCATGGCATAACTGTGAGGCAGGTTGCCTGATCTCTGGCAACTATCACAATTAAGCACAAATGCTCGGGAATCTTTATAGAGAGTAGGCCAGTAAAAGCCACTCTGGAGGACTCTTGTGGCTGTTCGTTCACTTCCAAAATGTCCTCCATACGGTGATCCATGGCAATGCCAAAGGATCTTCTGTGCTTCTTCTTTAGACACACATCTACGGATTACTCCGTCTGCAGATCTCTTAAAGAGATATGGTTCATCCCAAATATAGTACTTTGCATCTGTGATTAATTTCTTTGATTGCACCCTACTGTACTCTTTGGGTATGAATCTCACTGCCTTGTAGTTTGCAATGTCTGCAAACCATGGCACTTCCTGGA
>NC_029780.3:25015403-25015980 GCF_000817695.3 Arachis duranensis | reverse complement strand
TTGTGCATGCATCTGGCTGGGCTAATGCCCTTAAGATCACTGATGGACCACCCAAGAGCTGTCTTGTGTGTCCTTAGCACTTGAATTAGTGCTTCCTCTTCCTGTGGCTCTAAGGTAGAGCTTATAATTACAGGAAAGGTTTCACCTTCTCCCAGAAATGCATATTTCAGGGATGGTGGTAATGGTTTGAGTTCGGGTTTTGGAGGTTTCTCCTCTTCTTGAGGGATGTTCAGAGGTTCTATTATCTTCTCTGATTCCTCCAAATCAGGCTGAACATCTTTAAAGATGTCCTCCAGCTCTGATTCGAGACTCTCAGCCATATTGACCTCTCTTACCAGAGAGTCAATAATATCAACACTCATGCAGTCATTTGGGGTGTTTGGATGTTGCATGGCTTTAACAACATTCAACTTGAACTCCTCCTCATTGACTCTCAAGGTCACTTCCCCTTTTTGGACATCGATGAGGGTTCGGCCAGTTGCTAGGAAAGGTCTTCCTAGAATGAGAGTTGCACTCTTGTGCTCCTCCATTTCCAGCACCACAAAGTCAGTAGGAAAGGCAAATGGCCCAACCTTGA
>NC_029780.3:25013266-25014740 GCF_000817695.3 Arachis duranensis | reverse complement strand
ATTCCTGTTAGCCATTCTTGTTTCCTGTAGTATTTCTTTGAATTCGGCTAGCTGCTGAGTTAGAAAGTCTAATTGCTGATTAAATTCATTAGCTTGATCCACCGGACTGAGTTCAGCAGTTACTGTTTTAGCTTCTTCTTTCATGGAAGATTCACTGCTTAGGTACAGATGCTTATTTCTGGCAACTGTATCAATAAGCTCTTGGGCTTCTTCAATTGTTTTTCTCATATGTATAGATCCACCAGCTGAGTGGTCTAGAGAAATCTGAGCTTTTTCTGTAAGCCCATAGTAGAAGATGTCTAATTGCACCCATTCTGAAAACATTTCAGAGGGGCATTTTCTTAGCATCTCTCTGTATCTCTCGCAGGCATCATAAATGGATTCATTATCTCCTTGTTTGAAGCCTTGGATGTTTAGCCTTAGCTGTGTCATCCGTTTTGGAGGGAAATAGTGATTCAGGAATTTTTCTGACAGCTGTTTCCATGTTTTTATGCTGTTCTTAGGCTGGTTATTTAACCACCTCTTAGCTTGATCTTTTACAGCAAATGGAAACAGTAATAATCTGTAGACATCCTGATCCACTTCTTTATCATGTACTGTGTCAGCAATTTGTAAAAATTGTGCTAGAAATTCTGTAGGTTCTTCATGTGGAAGATCAGAATACTGGCAGTTTTGCTGCACCATGATAATGAGCTGAGGATTCAGCTCAAAGCTACTAACTCCAATGGAGGGTATACAGATACTACTCCCATATGAAGCAGTAGTGGGGTTAGCATATGACCCCAGAGTCCTCTTCGACTGTTCATTCATAGGTGCTTCCGTGTTGGAATAAAAGAAAGGGTATATATGTTGATGTTATTTATTTTATGAAAATTAATTTTTATAAAATAAAATAAAAACGAAATAAATAAAAGAAAGTGAAAATATTTTGAAATTGAAAATTAAATTTTATATAAAATTTTCAAAAAAAATATGGTTCAAAACTAGTTAGAAAAATAATATTTTTTTTTTGAATTTTGAATTTTATGATGAAAGAGAAAGACACACGAAAGACACAAGACTTAAAATTTTTAGATTTAATGTTCCTTATTTTCGAAAATTTTGGAGGGAAAACACCAAGGAACACCAAACTTAAAAATTTTAAGATCAAGACACAAGAAAAACTCAAGAACACCTTGAAGATTCACAAGAACACCAAGAACAAAAGGAGGAACACCAAACTTAAAATTTTTAGAAAACTTTAATAAAATTTTCGAAAATTATAAAAAGATTAACAATAAAACACCAAACTTAGAGTTTGGCACAAGATTAAATCAAGAAAAATTATTTTTGAAAAAGATTTTCAAAAGTATTGGTGCTCCCTTATCAAGAATATAAACCAATGCTTTAGCCAATTGGGAATAAATATCACACTTGATGTAGATGTTCCGATTAGTGCTTTAAAAGGAACACAAGTGAAACAAGAAAAGACACA
>NC_029780.3:24983894-25012139 GCF_000817695.3 Arachis duranensis | reverse complement strand
TTTCTGGCGTTTAACTCCAGACAGCAGCATGAACTTGGCGTTTAACGCCAAGTTACGTCGTCTATCCTTGCGCAAAATATGGACTATTATATATTGCTGGAAAGCCCTGGATGTCTACTTTCCAACGCCGTTGAGAGCGCGCCAATTGGACTCCTGTAGCTCCAGAAAATCCATTTCGAGTGCAGGGAGGTCAGGATCCAACAGCATCAGCAGTCCTTTTTCAGCCTTCTTCAGATTTTTGCTCAGCTCCCTCAATTTCAGCCAGAAAATACCTGAAATTACAGAAAAACACACAAACTCATAGTAAAGTCCAGAAATATGATTTTTGCCTAAAAACTAATAATATTTAACTAAAAACTAATTAAAACATGCTAAAATCTACATGAAATTACCCCCAAAAAGCGTATAAAATATCCGCTCATCAGTCGTCTTCTCAAGGAATTGTAGGGAGGTGTGTTTATTATTGCCTATGGAAAATTGTATATTTTTGGGTTTTAATGTATAAGATAAAAAGCAAGAAAGTAAATTGTAAGGAATTAATTTGAATAAATAATAAAACTCTTGGCAAGGTATAAGAACTGGAAGTCCTATCCTAGAGATCTTTATCAATTGTGATGAGAATTGGATTTTTCTCCTACTTTGTTAACCTCTAACTATGAAGGTAAGTTAAGTGGATGAATTAATTTTGATTCCTCAGGTCCTAGTCTTTCCTTAGAAAAGGCTAGAGTTATTGGAACTCGAATGAATTCTTGAAGAATTCCAATTTTCAGTCAACACCTCTAGTTTGATAACTCAAACGTCACCAATTATTTAACCAAAGCCAAAAGGGAAAATTCTAAATTAAATTGAAGACATCATAAATAGAATAAAGCAATCATAAATATGAAACACATCAAATTACGTTTAAACATAAATTCAAATCTAACATGGAAAAGTTCATAAATTAATTTGGAAAAATAAATAAAAGGAACATTAAACCTGGAAATTGAGAAGAAGAAATCATAAATCCTTTAAGAGGAATCCTAATCCTAAAACCTAAGAGAGAGGAGAGAACCTCTCTCTCTAAAAACTACATCTAAATTATGAAAAGTGAATTCTAAATTGTCTCCCTTCATTCCTCCACTTTGCAGCCTTTAATCTGTGTTTTCTGGGCTTGAAACTGGGCCAGAAATAGCCCAGGATTCGCTGGTTGCGAAATCTGCCACGCTAATTTTCGTCACTGTAACGCGTCCGCGTGGAGCACGCGTTCGTGTCTCCTAGCTATACGGGCACTATGGTAAGTTATATATCAAATCGAAGCCCCAGACGTTATCTTTCCAAAGCAACTGAAACCGCCTCATTTGGTTCTCTGTAGCTCAAGTTATGACTGTTTGAATGCGAAGAGGTCAGGCTGATAACTTTGACAATTCCTTCAGTTTCTTGTATTCCTTCACTTTTGCATGCTTCCTTTCCATCCTCTAAGTCATTCCTGTCCTGTAATCTCTGAAAACACTTAACACACATATCACGGTATCTAATGGTAATAAGAGAGGATTAATATTAGCAAATTTAAAGTCCAAAGAAGCATGTTTTCAATCATAGCACAAAATCCGGAAGGAAAAAGTAAAATCATGCAAATAGTATGAATAAGTGGGTCAAGAGTTGATGAAAACCACTCAATTGAGCACAAGATAAACCATGAAATAGAGGTTTATCAACCAGTGATGTGTCCACGTGACTAACGCGCACGCGTGACATGCGCCATGTGCAGAAAAACGCAAAAAAAAATGCTGGGGGTAATTTTTGGGCTGTTTTGACCCAGTTTCCAGCCCAGAAAACACAGATTAAAAGCTGCAGAATGGACAAATCAAGTGGTCCCCACCCATCAGCTGAAGACTTGTTAATTAATTCAAATTTAAATTCAAATCTTATTTTTAGGAAAAGATATTATTTTTAATTTTAGATAATTAGATTTTAAATTTATTAGGATTAGTTATAAATAGGACTTTAGATGCCATCAGATGAAAAACACTGGACATTTTACCAGAATCCTAGTTTTCTTCTCTGAACCATGAGCAACTAATCCATCATTGTTAAGGTTAGGAGCTCTATCTATTTGTATGGATTGATTCGTTTGATCTTTCTAATTTAATCTATGTTTTGATTTATATTTTAATAATTATTTTTGTTCTTTATTTTATGAATTTGGGTGGAACGGAAGTATGACCTATATTCTAATTGAGTTCTTGTAAAACTTGGAAAAGCTCTTTACTTGAACAACAGCTTGAAAACATATTATACTAAATTTCTAATTGTTTGTATTTAATGGGATACGTGACATATAATCCCCTTATTTTTGGATAATTAGGATTCTTGTGGCATATAAACTGGAATTTGATCATCACCTTCTAATTGGAATTAATTGACCAAGGAATTGGCAGTTAATGAATTTTAGAGGAGACTAGGAAGGTCTAAGGAATTAGGGTCTAGTCACATATAGTTTGCCATGAATTAAATCTTGCATGATTAAAATAGTTAGTAAGAAAAATCAATCCGGAAAAATAGATAACTTTGAAACCTTAACTGTTTTCTCCATATTTTATTCCCAACTCATCGCTGCTTGCTTTCTAAAATTCTTAATTTACTGTTTAATGCTCTTTGGATACCAAAACACTCTTTTCTGTTTGTCTAACTAAGCCAATCACTTAACCATTGTTGCTTAGTCCATCAATCCTCATGGGATCGACCCTTACTCACGTAAGGTATTACTTGGTACGACCCGGTGCACTTGCCGGTTAGTCTGTGGTTGTTAAATTACCGCACCAGTTTTCATGATAATTAGTTTACTTCCTTGTCATTTACATTCCTTGTTCAAACCTTTCAAAAACCCAAAAAGATACTTTTCTCGTAACCAATAATAACACACCTCCCTGCAATTATTTGAGAGACGACCGAGGTTTAAATACTTCGGTTATTAATTTTTATTGGGTTTGCTTTAGTGACAACCAAAACTTTTGTACGAAAGGATTCTCTGTTGGTTTAGGAACTATACTTACAAAGTGATTACTTTTGTGAATTCCCTACCAGCAAAAATCTGCTCGTCAAGATTACATAAACAACCTTTTATTTCTGATGAGCGGATAATTTATATGCTTTTTGGCATTATTTTTAGATAGTTTTTAGTAGGATCTAGCTACTTTTTATTATATTTTTATTATTTTTTAAGAAAAATTCACATTTCTGGACTTTACTATGAGTTTGTGTGTTTTTCTGTGATTTCAGGTATTTTTTGGCTGAAATTAAGGGACTTGAGCAAAAATCTGATTCAGAGGCTGAAAAAGGACAACTGATGTTGTTGGATTCTGACCTCCCTGCACTCGAAATGGATTTTTTGGAGCTACAAAAGTCAAAATGGTGCAAACTCGAAAGTAGACATCCAGGGCTTTCCAGCAATATATAATAGTCCATACTTTAGTCGAGTTTTGACGACGCAAATTAGCGTTCAAATGCCAACTCCCTGCCCTATTATGGCGTTAAACGTCAGAAACAAGGTTACAAGCTGGATTTAAACGCTAAAAACAGGCTACAAACTGGCGTTTAACTCCAAGAGAAGTCTCTACACATGAAAACTTCAATGCTCAGCCCAAGCACACACCAAGTGGCCCGGAAGTGGATTTCTGCATCATTTTCTTGTTTTTGTAACCCTAGTAACTAGTTTAATATAAATAGAAATTTTTACTATTGTATTCGACATCTTGGGATCTTTTGGAATTTATCATCTTTGGATGCTATCCTAGACATTGGGGGCTGGCCTCACGGCCATGCTTGGACCATCATCACTTATGTATTTTCAACGGTGGAATTTCTACACACCATAGATTGAGGTGTGGAGCTCTGCTGTTCCTCGAGTATTAATGCAAAGTACTATTGTTCTTCTATTCAATTCATGCTTAATCTTATTTTAAGATATCCATTCGCACACAAGAATATGATGAATGTGATGATTATGTGACACTCATCACCATTCTCACTTATGAACGCGTGATTGACAACCACTTCCGTTCTGCATGAAAACAAGCTTGAATGTATATCTCTTGCGTTTCTAATCAATGATTCACATCGACTCCCCTCTGACAATGGGGCATCTGAATCCGAGATTAGAATCTTCATGGTATAGGCTAGAATCCATTGGCAGCATTCTTGAGATCCAGAAAGTCTAAACCTTGTCTGTGGTATTCCGAGTAGGATCTGAGATGGGATGACTGTGACGAGCTTCAAACTCGCGACTGTAGGGCGTAGTGACAAACACAAAAGGATAGTAAATCCTATTCCTACATGATCGAGAACCAACAGCTGATTAGCCATACGATATCTGTGCATGGTATTTTTCATCCGAGATGAGAAATCCGACAGTTGATTAGCCATACAAAAACCGTAGAGGACCATTTTCACTGAGAGGACCGGATGTAGCCATTGACAAAGGTGACACCCAACATACAGCTTGACATGGAAAGGAGTATGAAGGATTGGATGAAGGCAGTAGGAAAGCAAAGATTCAGAAGGAACAACGCATCTCCATACGCTTATCTGAAATTCCCACCAATGAATTACATAAATATCTCTATCTTTATTTTATGTTTATTTATCTTTTAATTATCAAAACTCCATAACCATTTGAATCCGCCTGACTGAGATTTACAAGATGACCATAGCTTGCTTCAAGCTGACAATCTTCGTGGGATCGACCCTTACTCACATAAGGTTTATTACTTGGACGACCCAGTGCACTTCATGGTTAGTTGTGCGAAGTTGTGAAAAATTGTTGAGATTACAATTGTGCGTACCAAGTTGTTGGAACCATTGAGATCACAATTTTGTGCACCAAGTTTTTGGCGCCGTTGCCGGAGACTGTTCGAGTTTGGACAACTGACGGTTCATCTTGTTACTCAGATTAGGTACTTTTCTTCTTATTTCAACCTTTATTTTGTTTTCAAAAAGTTTTCAAAAATCTTTCAAAATTTTTCTTCTTTTTTGTTTTTCCAAAAAGAAATTTTCGAAAAATAAAAAAAATTTGTAAAATCATAAAAACCAAAAAAAAAATTTGTGTTTCTTGTTTGAGTCTAGAGTCAAGTTTTGAGTTTGGTATCAATTGCATGTTTTAATTTTCTAAAAATTTTTGAAAATTCATGCATTGCATTCTTCATGATCTTCAAGTTGTTCTTAATGAGTCTCCTTGTTTGATCTTCATATTTTCTTGTTTTGTGTCTTTTCTTGTTTTTCATATGCATTTTAGAATTATTAGTGTCTAAACATTAAAAATTTCCAAGTTTGGTGTCTTGTATGTTTTTCTTTTCTTGAAAATTTTTAAAAATAAGTCTTGATGTTCATCTTGATATTCAAAGTGTTCTTGGTGTTCATCTTGACATTCATAGTGTTCTTGCATGTTTTCTTTGTTTTGATCTTAATTTTTCATGTTTTGAGTCATTTTAGTGTTTTTCTCTTTCCTCATTAAATTCAAAAAAATCAAAAAAATATCTTTTCCTTATTTAACTCATAAATTTCGAAATCTTTGGGTTGACTTAGTCAAAAAAATTTTAAAATAAGTTGCTTCTTGTTAGTCAAGTCAAGATTTCAATTTCAAAAATTTATCTTTTCAAAATCTTTCTCAAAATCAAATCTTTTTCATTTTTTCCTTTGTTTTTTGAAAATTTTAAAAATTATTTTTCAAAATCTTTTTCTTAATTTCATTTCAAATTTTCAAAAACTTTACTAATAATTAATGTGATTGATTCAAAAATTTCATGTTTGTTACTTTCTTGTTAAGAAAGGTTCAACCTTTAAATTCTAGAATCATATATTTTAGTTTCTTGTTAGTCAAGTCATTAACTTTAATTTTCAAAATCAAATCTTTCTAAATTTCTTTTTCAAATCTTTTTCAAAATAAATTTCAATCATATCTTTTTAATCATATCTTTTCAATCATATCTTTTCAAACATATCTTTTTCTCAAATCATATCTACCTAACTACTTTTCTCTCTCTAATTTTTGAAAATCATTAACTTCTTTTTCAAAATTCTTTTTAATTAACTAATTGTTTTAAATTTTAATTTTATTCTATTTCTTCTTTTAATTTTCAAATTTTAACTAATAATTAAAATAAAAACAAAAATATTTTCCTTTTCCTCTTAATTATTTTCGAAAACTCTCTCTCTCTCATATTCTTCTATTTATTTATTTAATCACTAACACTCTTCTCTTCTTCTTATAATTCGAACCCTCTCTCCCTCTCTGTGTTCGAATTCTTCTCTTCTCCTTCTCCTATTCTTATCTTCTTCTACTCACATAAAGGAATCTCTATACTGTGACATAGAGGATTTCTCTTTTTTTTCTGTTCTCTTCTTTTTCATATGAACAGGAGCAAGGACAAGAACATTCTTGTTGAAGCAGATCCTGAACCTGAAAGGACTCTGAAGAAGAAGCTAAGAGAAGCTAAAGGACAACAATCCAGAGAAAACCTTACAAAGAATCTCGAAAAAGAAGGAGACATGGCCGAACCCAACAACAATGCAAGGAAGATGCTTGGTGACTTCACTGCACCAAATTCCAACTTCCATGGAAGAAGCATCTTAATCCATGCTATTGGAGTAAACAATTTTGAGCTAAAGCCTCAATTAGTTTCTCTAATGCAACAGAATTGCAAGTTTCATGGACTTTTATCAGAAGATCCATTTCAGTTCTTAACTGAATTTTTCTAGATCTGTGATACTGTTAAGACCAATGGAGTTGATCCCGAGGTCAATAAGCTTATGCTTTTTCCTTTTGCTGTAAGAAACAGAGCTAGAACATGGTTGGACTCTCAACCTAAAGATAGCCTAAACTCTTGGGATAAGCTGGTCACGGCTTTCTTAGCCAAATTCTTTCCTCCTCAAAAGCTGAGCAAGCTTAGAGTAGATGTTCAAACCTTCAGGCAGAAAGAAGGTGAATCCCTCTATGAAGCTTGGGAAAGATACAAGCAACTGACCAAAAAGTGTCCTTCTGACATGCTCTCAGAATGGACTATCCTGGATATATTCTATGATGGTCTGTCTGAATTGTCTAAAATGTCATTGGACCATTCTGTAGGTGGATCTATTCACCTGAAGAAAACACCTGCAGAAGCTCAGGAATTCATTGAAATGGTTGTAAATAACCAGTTCATGTACACCTCTAAGGGGTATCATGTGAATAATGGGACGCCTCAGAAGAAGGGAGTTCTTGAAATTGATGCTCTGAATGCCATATTGGCTCATAACAAAATGTTGACTCAGCAAGTCAATATGATTTCTCAGAGTCTGAATGGATTGCAAAATGCATCCAATAGTACTAAAGAAGCATCTTTTGAAGAAGAAGCTTATGATCCTGAGAACCCTGTAATTGCAGAGGTGAATTACATGGGTGAAGCCTATGGAAACACCTATAATTCCTCATGGAAAAATCATCCAAATCTCTCATGGAAGGATCAACAAAAGCCTCAACAAGGCTTTAATAATGGTGGAAGAAACATGTTTAGCAATAGCAAGCCTTTTCCATCACCCTCTCAGCAACAGACAGAGAATTCTGAGCAGAGCCCCTCTGGCTTAGCAAACATAGTCTCTGATCTATCTAAGGCCACACTAAGTTTCATGAATGAAACAAGATCTTCCATTAGAAATTTGGAGACACAAGTGGGCCAGTTGAGTAAAAGAGTCACTGAAACTCCTCCTAGTACTCTCCCAAGCAATACAGAAGAGAATCCAAAAAGAGAGTGCAAGGCCAAAACCTTACTTGGTGTGGCCGAACCTAGAAAAGAGGAGGAGGACGTGAATCCCAGTGAAGAAGACCTCATGGGACGTCCTCTGGACAAAAAGGAGTTCCCATTTGAAGAACCTACGAAATCTGAGGCTCATCTAGAGGCCATAGAGATTCCATTGAACCTACTTCTGTCATTCATGAGCTCTGATGAATATTCTTCCTCTGAAGAGGACAAAGATATTACTAAAGAGCAAGTTGCAAAGTACCTTGGAGCAATCATGAAGCTGAATGCCAAGTTATTTGGTAATGAGACTTGGGTGGATGAACCCCTCTTACTCACCAATGAACTAAATGATTTGGTTAGGCAGACATTACCTCAAAAGAAACAGGATCCCGGTAAATTCTTAATTCCCTGTACCATAGGTACCATGACCTTTGAGAAGGCTCTGTGTGACCTGGGATCAGGCATAAACTTAATGCCACTCTCTGTAATGGAGAAACTAGGAATCTTTGAGGTACATGCTGCCAAATTCTCATTAGAGATGGTAGACAAATCCATGAAAAAGGCTTATGGACAGGTAGAGGACGTGCTAGTAAAGGTCAAAGGCCTTTACATCCCTGCTGATTTCATAATCCTAGACACTGGGAAGGATGAGGATGAATCCATCATCCTTGGAAGACCTTTCCTAGCCACAGCAAAAGCTGTGATTGATGTGGACAGAGGAGAGTTGATCCTTCAATTGAATGAGGACTACCTTGTGTTTAAAACTCAAGGATCTCCCTCTGTAACCATGGAGAGGAAGCAAGAAAAGCTTCTCTCAATGCAGAGTCAAACAAAGCCCCCACAGTCAAACTCTAAGTTCGGTGTTGGGAGGCCACAACCAAACTCTAAGTTTGGTGTTGAACCCCCACATTCAAACTCTAAGTTTGGTGTTGGGAGGTCCCAACAATGCTCTGAACATCTGTGAGGCTCCATGAGAGCCCACTGTCAAGCTATTGACATTAAAGAAGTGCTTATTGAGAGGCAACCCATTTTTTATTTATCTATATTATTTCATGTTTTCTTTAGGTTGATGATCATGTGGAGTCACAAAAATAACTGCAAAAATCAAAGCAAATTCAAAAACAGAATTAAAAACAGCACACCCTGGAGGATAAGCTTACTGGCGTTTAAACGCCAGTAAGAATAGCAGAATGGGCGTTAAACGCCTAGTCTGGCACCATTCTGGGTGTTTAACGCCAGAAATGGGCACCAGACTGGCATTTAACACCAGAACAGAGCACTAACCTAGCATTAAATGCCAGGAAAGGTATAAAATCTGGTGTTTAATGTCAGAAACAAGTAGCAGTCTGGTGTTAAACACCAAGATTGCACAATAAGGGCGTTTTGCTCGCCTAAAAGGAGCAGGGATGAGAAATCCTTGACCCCTCAAGATCTGTGGACCCCATAGGATTCCCACCTATCCCACCTCTCTCTCTCTCCTCCTCACACATCTCTATAACACTCCACCCAAAACACCACTCACCAATCAAATCATATCCTCTTCCCTATATTCTCTTCACCAATCACCTCCATATCTCTTCCCCAAAAACACCACCTACCTCACTTTCAAATTCAAACACTTTTCACTCCCAAACCCACCCAATTCCATTCGGCCACTCTCCCTCTCTCCTCCATCTCCTCTATTTTCTTTTTCTCCCCCTTCCTTCTTTCTTTTTTTTGCTTGAGAATGAGCAAACCTTTTAAGTTTGGTGTGGTAAAAGCATTGCTTTTTATTTTTCATAACCATTTACAGCACCTAAGGCCGGAGAAACCTCTAGAAAGAGGAAAGGGAAGACAGTTGCTTCCACCTCCGAGTCATGGAAGATGGAAAGATTCATCTCAAAGGTCCATCAAGACCACCTCTATGAAGTTGTGGCCAAGAAGAAGGTGATCCCTAAGGTCCCTTTTATGCTCAAGAAAAATGAGTATCCGGAGATCCGACATGAAATTCGAAGAAAAGGTTGGGAAGTTCTTACCAACCCCATTCAACAAGTTGGAATCTTAATAATTCAAGAGTTCTATGCCAAAGCATGGATCACTAGGAACCATGATCAAAGTATGAATCCGAATCCAAAGAATTGGTTTACAATGGTTCGGGAAAAGTACTTAGATTTCAGTCCGAAAAATGTAAGGTTGGCGTTTCATTTGCCAATGATGCATGAAAATGCACGTCCCTACACTAGAAGGGTAAACTTTGATCAAAGGTTGGACCAAGTCCTCATGGAAATATGTGTAGAAGGAGCTCAATAGAAAAGAGACTCAAGAGACAATCCGGTTCAATTGAGAAGACCGGACCTTAAGCCTGTGGCTATAAGATGGTTGGAGTTCATCCAACGCTCTATCATTCCTACAAGCAACCGATCTGAAGTGACTATGGATCAGGCCATCATGATCCATAGTATCATGATTGGGGAGGAAGTGGAAGTTCATGAGATCATACCTCTAGAACTTTACAAGGTGGCTGACAAGTCCTCCACTTTGGCAAGGTTAGCCTTTCCTCATCTCATTTGTCACCTATGCAATTTGGTTGGGATTGACATAGAAGGAGACATCCTCATTGAAAAGGACAAACCCATCACTAAGAAAAGGATAGAGCAAACAAGAGAGCCCACTCATAAACCTCAACAAGAGCATGAGAAAATTCCTCATGAAATCCCTGAGATGCCTCAAGGGATGCATCTTCCTCCACATAACTATTGGGAGCAACTCAACACCTCTCTGGAAGGGTTGAGTTACAACATGGACCAACTAAGGGTGGAGCACCAAGAGCACTCCATCATTCTTCATGAGATTAGAGAAGATCAAAGAGCTATGAGGGAGGAGAAACAAAGGCAAGGAAGGGACATAGAGGAGCTTAAGTGTTCCATTGGATCTTCAAGAGGGAGAACTAGCCGCCATCACTAAGGTGGACCCGTTCTTTAACTTTCTTGTTCTTATTTTTCTGTTTTTCAATTTTATGCTTTATGTGTTATCTATATTTGTGTCTTCATTACATGATCATTAGTGTCTAGTGTCTATGTCTTAAAGCTATGAATAATTCCATGAATCCTTCACCTCTCTTAAATGAAAAATGTGCTTAATTATAAAAGAACAAAAAGTACTTGGATTTCAAATTTTATCTTGAAATTAGTTTAATTATTTTGATGTGGTGGCAATACTTTTTGTTTTCTGAATGAATGCTTGAACAGTGCATATTTTTTATAGTGAAGTTTATGAATGTTAAAATTGTTGGCTCTTGAAAGAATGATGAACAAAGAGAAATGTTACTGATAATTTGAAAAATCACGAAATTGATTCTTGAAGCAAGAAAAAGCAGTGAAAAAGAAAAAAAGTAGAAAAAAATTGGTGAAAAAGAAAAAGAAAGAAAAAGAAAAAGCAAGTAGAAAAAGTCAATAGCCCTTTAAACCAAAAGGCAAGGGTAAAAAGGACCAAGGCTTTGAGCATTAATGGATAGGAGGGCTCAAAGGAATAAAATCCTGGCCTAAGTAGCTATACCAAGCTGTCCCTAACCATGTGCTTGTGGCGTGAAGGTATCAAGTGAAAAGCTTGAGACTGAGCGGTTAAAGTCGTGATCCAAAGAAAAAAGAGTGTGCTTAAGAACTCTGGACACCTCTAACTGGGGACTTTAGCAAAGCTGAGTCACAATCTGAAAAGGTTCACCCAGTTATGTGTCTGTGCCATTTATGTATCCGGTGGTAATACTGGAAAATAAAGTGTTTAGGGCCACGGCCAAGACTCATAAAGTAGATATGTTCAAGAATCAACATACTGAACTAGGAGAATCAATAACACTATCTAAAATTCTGAGTTCCTATAGATGCCAATCATTCTGAATTTCAAAGGGTAAAGTGAGATGCCAAAACTGTTCAGAAGCAAAAAGCTTCTATCCCCGCTCATCTAATTGGGACTAAGTTTCATTCATATTGTGGGATTCATTGTATATTCCCTTCTTTTTATCCTATTTTATTTTTAGTTTCTTGGGGACAAGCAATAATTTAAGTTTGGTGTTGTGATGAGCGGATAATTTATACGCTTTTTGGCATTATTTTTAGATAGTTTTTAGTAGGATCTAGCTACTTTTTAGTATATTTTTATTAGTTTTTAAGCAAAATTCACATTTCTGGACTTTACTATGAGTTTTTGTATTTTTCTGTGATTTCAGGTATTTTCTGGCTGAAATTGAGGTACCTGAGCAAAAATCTGATTCAGAGGCTGAAAAAAGACTACTGATGTTATTGGATTCTGACCTCCCTGCACTCGAAATGAATTTTTTGGAGCTACAGAAGTTCAAATGGCGCTCTCTCAATTGTGATGGAAAGTAGACATCTAGGACTTTCCAGTAATATATAATAATCCATACTTTACTCGAATTTTGACGACGCAAATTGGCAATCAAACGCCAACTCCCTGTCCTATTCTGGCGTTAAACGCCAGAAATAGGTCACAAGCTGGAGTTAAACGCCAAAAATAGGCTACAAACTGGCGTTTAACTCTAAGAGAAGTCTCTACACATGAAAGCTTCAATGCTCAGCCCAAGCACACACCAAGTGGGTCTGGAAGTGGATTTCTGCATCATTTACTTGTTTTTGTAACCCTAGTGACTAGTTTAGTATAAATAGAACTTTTTACTATTGTATTAGACATCTTGGGATCTTTTGAAATTTATCATCTTTGGATGCTATCCTATATATTGGGGGCTGGCCGTGGACCATCATCACTTATGTATTTTCAACGGTGGAGTTTCTACACACCATAGATTGAGGTGTAGAGCTCTGCTGTTCCTCGAGTATTAATGCAAAGTACTATTGTTCTTCTATTTAATTCATGCTTATTCTTATTCTAATATATCCATTCGCACACAAGAACATGATGAATGTGATGATATGTGACACTCATCACCATTCTCACTTATGAACGCGTGATTGACAACCACTTCCGTTCTGCATGAAAACAAGCTTGAATGTATATCTCTTGGGTTTCTAATCAATGATTCACATCAACTTCCCTCTGACAATGGGGCATCTGAATCCGAGATTAGAATCTTCGTGGCATAGGCTAGAATCTATTGGCAGCATTCTTGAGATCTGAAAAGTCTAAACCTTGTCTATGGTATTCCGAATAGAATCTGGGATGGGATGACTGTGACGAGCTTCAAACTCGTGACTATAGGGCATAGTGACAAACGCAAAAGGATAGTAAATCCTATTTCTACATGATCGAGAACCAACAGCTGATTAGCCATACGATATCTGTGCATGGTATTTTTCATCCGAGATGAGAAATCCGACAGTTGATTAGCCATATAGAAACCGTAGAGGACCATTTTCACTGAGAGGACGGGAAGTAGCCATTGACAACGGTGACACCCAACATAGAGCTTGCCATGGAAAGGAGTATGAAGGATTGGATGAAGGCAGTAGGAAAGCAGAGATTCAGAAGGAACAACGCATCTCCATACGCTTATCTGAAATTCCCACGAATGAATTATATAAGTATCTCTATCTTTATTTTATGTTTATTTATCTTTTAATTATCAAAACTCCATAACCATTTGAATCCGCCTGTCTGAGATTTACAAGATGACCATAGCTTGCTTCATGCCGACAATCTCCGTGAGATCGACCCTTACTCACGTAAGGTTTATTACTTGGACGACCCAGTGCACTTGTTGGTTAGTTGTGCGAAGTTATGAAAAAGAGTTGAGATTACAATTGTGCGTACCAAGTTGTTGGCACCATTGAGATCACAATTTCGTGCACTAATTTCCTTGTTAATTGAGTGTGTTCTTACTTCTCTTTTGTTTAGATTTAAGCTTATTTTGAGAGATACAAAAGGCAAAGAGAGTAGTGCATAGAAAATCCATTTATCCTTTATTTGAGTGTTTTGACTTTGAAAATGTGCTAGGTTAGAGTGCACTTGGTTCTCCTTAACTAGGTTGGGTGAGCACCTAGGCAATTTACTAAGCTTTTGTGATAGCTTAGGTGATTTATGATTTACAAGAGTGTGAGTCTCTTGAAATTGGGGTTTGTAATCAATCTTGATTATAGTAAAAATTCTACTATTGTTGTGGTGGAGACTAGACATAGATCACATTGCATTGAGTGGCCGAACCAGGATATATCGTGGTCTCACTCTTCTTCTTCCCCTTTCTCTGCCATTTCAATTTTTTTATACTTACGAGACAAAATTAAAAATAATCTTTTAAAACCAGAATTATGCATAACCTATTCTAAAAATGATTCCTTGATTCAACCCCCCTTCTCAATTCACTTGGGAATCTTCATGTTGATTACTAAGGTTGTGTTATGTTAGATATGCTTTTTCTTGCTACTGTATTGATTATTGAAGATGGGGATGGTAGTGGTTGAAGAACATGGGGGAGGCGATAGTTGGATGAGAAGGAGACAATGTTGTCTGGAGAAGGGGGATGGGGTTGTGGGAGGGTAGAATTATTGAAATTTGAAAGTTTGAATGAGGGTATTTTCAGAAAAAATGTTATTAAAGTTTCAGTCTTTATTCTAGAAAATTTTAGTCCCCTGTGTCCCCACTTTTTGGAGGGACTGAAGGAATTGAAATTTTTAGGATAGAGACTGAAATTTTAGTTCCAGTCTTTGGTCACTAAACACAATACTGAGTTCTAGTCCCCCAATCTCAGTCACAGTACTCATTACCAAATGCTACCTTAGGGACTAATTTGAATTGATCTAACAAACTTATCTTGTCAACAACAAGAGGCTACTACTAAATGAGTGCCATACTGGCAATTAATGGGATACGTCAGTGAGCGTTAGCCACCTCAATGAAGGTGATGACAGAAGGACTAACGCGACCAAGTCCATTATCTTTCAGGGATGAATTTGATTAATTTATTCTTTCAGGGATGAAAATATAAATTAAGGTATCTTTCAAGGACGATTTTGATTATTAACTCATCCATAAAATGTTTAGTCGCTCATCCATTTAAGCATTTTTATCTCTGCCACACTAAACTTATGCTCATGCTCATTTTTGCCACCAATGCTATGTTTCCAGGATAATATCATTGGTTTAATGGCAATGTGCGATAACATTTACCATTAAGTGTTAAAGTTAGGTACTTTTGGTTGTTACATATAAAACAAGTCGTATTCGTCACGTTAACCATTTCACTTTAATCATATGTTTGATATCCTTTCGATTTTTCTATTGTCTTGTCATCCAAGATACTTAAATCTCTTTACTTATGGTAATGATCCTTTCTCTAATTCACTTCTGTGTTAGTGTTTTTCTTTCTTATAATAAATTTACATTCTATATATTTTGTATATTACGACTTATGCACAAACAATACTCCTCTAAAGCCTTTCTCCACAAATCTAATTTTTTATCTAAATTGTTCCTTGATTCTTCTACAAGGAGGATGTTATTGAAAAAAAATGCATCATAGCATGACTTTTTGGATATAGTCAATAAACACTTCTAGAATCAATGTAAAAGGATATGAACTTGGAGATGACTCTTGATGTGAGAATAAAAGAAAGGCAGAGAGAAAACAAGGGGAGGCAGACAAAGAATGGAAGAGAAAAAATGGTGGATAGTTAAGGAGCTTTTATAGGAAACTATTTTATAGTATGCTCTTTTGTTATTTATAGAAGTTAGGAAACTATATAAATGAGTGAAATCAAAATGTATTCAATTTTTAAAATTAAAGGAATTCACATCCATAGCCATTATTCATTTTCTTTCTTTTTCTCTTTAATAATTATATAGCGAGTGTATTATTGTGAGTAATGTTCAATTTCATATTACTTTCTATCTATTAGAAGTCAAAATTCCGCTGCAAACTCAACAATTGGTATCAAGAGCCAACGTTATATTATTCATTATTTGAGTGGTAAAATTCAATTTTGAATATAATGGCTTCTACTAATAGTAATGTCAAAGTAGGCAAATATGAATTCGAGAAGTTCAATGGAAAAAATGACTTTTCCTATTGGAGGATGCAGATGAAAAATCTGCTTATATCACAAAAATTACACAAGGCACTAGTGGGAAAAGAGAAAAGGCCGGAAAGAATGAAAGATGAGGATTGGGAAGAATTAGATCTTGAGGCACGGGCTACAATAATTTTATTATGCCTTGAGAGGGATGTTGCTTTCTTGGTGAACGAAGAAACAACTGCAGTAGGCGTCTGGACAAAGTTAGAGAGTAACTTCATCACGAAGACTCTAACTAATAGGATCTACTTAAAATCGAAATTGTATACATGCAAGATGGAGGAAGGAACCTCAATCTGAGAATATATCAATAAGTTTGATAGGATCATATCAAACTTAAAGGATATAGATGTGAAGGTTGATGATGAAGACCATGCACTCGTATTGTTACTTTCATTACCAAAGTCCTATGAAAATCTGATGCAGGCATTGATGCTGGTGGGTGACACTTTGACCAGGGATGAGACGAGGGCATCACTTTAGTGGATGATCTATGTAAGGTTGCTACAAGTGTAATGTCATCTTCCAATGGAAGAGAGTATAATGATCAAGCATAAGGATTATTCGCGGGTAGAGGAAGGACTAATGAAAGAGGAAAAGGTAATAAGCGTGAAAAGTCTAGGCCAAAATCTAGACCTCACGCAGAGAGAACATGCTTTAAATATGGTGAGGCTGGACATTTCAAAGCAAATTGTCCAAATAAGAAGATAACTTTCAAGAAACAGAACAACGACAACCCAAAAGAAAAGCAAGAAGCAAGCTACGTCTCAAATGATGAGGAGGATTGTTACTCTGTAACAGAACAATCTTATGAAATCTCCGGTAAGTGGATTCTTGATTCAGGAGCCTCTCACCATATGTGTCCAAATAGGAAGTGGTTTACTACCTATGAAAGCATAAATGGTGGCACCGTTTTAATGGGCAATGATCATGCTTGTAAAACTGTGGGGTTGGGTACTATAAGAATCAAGATGCATGATGGAGGAGTAAGAACCTTAAAGGATGTGAGGCATATTCCAAACTTGCGAAAAAATCTTATCTCCATAGGTTTGTTGGAGAAAAATGGATGCAAAATAGTTGCAAAAAATGGGGTACTAAAAGTTGTTCATGATTCTTTGGTAGTGATGAAGGGAGTTCGTCACGGTAATCTTTATTTTCTTTTGGGGACAACAGTCACAGGTGAGTTTGCAGTTAGAATCGGAAGAAGTAGAGATCAAACAAATTGCACAAGAATATGACACATACGGCTTGGACATATGTCAGAGAAAGGTCTATCATTGCTTTGTGGACAAGGTTTGCTGAAGAATATGAAGAAACCACAAATGGAATTTTATGAGCATTGTGTGTATGGAAAGGCACATAGGGTGAAGTTTTCTACAAGCAAGCATAAAAGCAGAGGGTTGTTAGACTACGAGCATTCTTATGTTTGGGGCCCAGCTAAAGTTACTTCTAAGGGTGGTTCCAGGTATTTTGTTACTTTTATTGATGATTATTCTAGGTATGTTTGGATTTACTTCCTCAAACATAAGAATGAGGTATTCGATACTTTTAAGCAGTGGAGAGCAATGGTTGAAAACCGAACAGGTAGGAAGCTGAAAACTCTATGATATGATAATGGCACAGAGTACACGGATGGGGCTTTCAAGGAGTTATGTGACCGAGAAGGCATTGCAAGACACTAGACAGTTAGATAAACACCACAACAGAATGGAGTCACCGAATAACTAATCGTACGCTACTTGAGAAGGCAAGGTGTATGCTCTCTAATTCCAAGTTAGGCAGAGAATGGTGGGCAGAATCGGTTGCTACAGCTTGCTACATAGTGAATCAATCCCCACATTCTTCTCTAGATGGAAACACAACTTATAAGGTGTGGTCAGGGGAACATGCAGATTACGAGAAACTCAGAGTCTTTGGATGCACAACCTATTATCATGTCAAAGATAATAGCTTGATGATAGAGCTAAGAAGATAATCTTTTTGGGGTATCCAAGAGGGGTTCAAGGCTATCGCCTTTAGAGTGTAAATGATTCTATGTTTGTAAGTAGCAGGGATGTTACCTTTGATGAATGATCTATGGTAGCTTTGTATAAAGATATGGTGCTAGATGATGGTGATGTTGGAAAAACTTCAAATACTCAAGTGGTGAAGATAGAGTCTAAATACCAACAAATAGACTCTAGTAATGTTTAGGTGGAGCATCCTAATGCTACTCGAGATGACACAGAGGATGAACTTGATCATGAGAAAATTCAGTGAGAAAATGCACATGCATTACAACAGTAGCAGCAGGATTCTTTGGCATCTACTAGGCTAAAGAGGAATTATAAATTTATTCAAAAGTTCGAGTCAGACAAGTGATAAACCCCAATTTGATAGTTTATCTTGTATTGGATTTAGAGTATTTTGATGACCTTTTCTCACATTTAACCTATGAATTAGCATGGTTTCATTATCTCTCTCGTATTTGTACTTAAGTGTAAAAACATTCTTTTTAAGCCTTATTTTGATGAATCCTAATTCCTCTTTGATTCCATAAGATGCCTTGATGTGTTTGCTAGTAATTCCAGGATTGAATTAGGCTAGGCATGGATCAAAGGAGCAAGGAAGAAAGTATACAAGTGGAGAGAAGCATAAAAAGCCAAAGAAAAGAAACCAGCCATGCACGCGCACGCGCACAAGGCGCTCGCACGCACATTGCAGAATCGGCCAGGGACGCGCACGCGTCGCAGTCCGCACATGACTTCATTAAAGCAGCATGTGCCTGGCGATCTTGGGGAGTTTCTGAACCAACTTTGGTGCCGCATTAAAAGGACCAAGGATAGAAGGGGAAGGCATCAATGTATCATTTAGCATCATGAAGATTAGGATTAGTTAGTTTTAGAGAGAGAAGCTCTCACTTCTCTCTAAAATTAGGATTAGGTTTAGGTTAATCTCTCTTCTTAGATCTAGGTTTAATTCATGCTTTAATTCACTTCTCCTCTATCAATTCTTACTCTTCTCATCCTCCTCTTCTAGTTATGTTCTTTAATAATTGCAATTCTTCACTTTGTTTTGGATAGATTGTTATTCCTTTGTTTTCTTTCAATAATGCAATTTGAGGTAATTCATGATAATTGTGATTTCCTTGATTGTTGTTGTTAATTCTTTGTATTCAATTGTTGTTAGAATTCATACTTGTTGTGATTTAGTATACTTTTCTTTTGTACATTCCAAGTGTTTGATGAAATGTTTGGTAGGATTTTAGTGTAGCTTTTGTTCCTCTTGGCTTTGGTTGAGTAATTAGTGACTCTTGAGTTATCCAATTCCTTTGTTGATCGATGATTTGAAGTTGCTAATTGATTTGAATGCCTCTAAAGCTAGTCTCTCCTTTAGGAGTTGATTAGGACTTGAGGAATCAAATTGATTCTTCCACTTGACTTTCCTCCATGGTTAGAGGTTAACTAAGTGGGAGCAATGGACAATTTGTGGTCACAATTGAGGAGGATAACTAGGATAGGATTTCTAGTACTCATATCTTGCCAAGAGCATTGTTAGTTGTTAGTTTATTTTCTTTGCCATTTATATTTCTTGTCTAAAATCTTAAAAAAAAAAACCCCAAGATACCTCATAACCAATAACAAGACACTTCATTACAAGTCCTAGGGAGAACGACCCGAGGTCCAATACTTCGGTTTATAAATTTTAGGGGTTTGTACTAGTGACAAACAACTTTTTGTATGAAAGGATTATTGTTTGGTTTAGAAACTATACTTTACAACGAGATTTCATTAGTGAAATTCTAAACCGTCAAAAATCCAATCATCAAAATGGCGCCGTTGCCGGGGATTTGCTATGGTGTTATGTTATTGGTTATTGTACATATGTGAATAGTGTGAATAGCTTGTCTTTTGCTTGTTTTCTAGTTTCTGCTAGTTTATTTTGTTTTTCCATAATGAATTCTCACTTTGGCTATGAGTTTGGTTCTAATTGTGTTGTAGGAAATGTGGACTTCAATGGTAACATGTACCAAGGATGGAACACTCCAAGATGGGAGGAGCCTCAAGGAATTGATCACTCCTATTGGCAACAACCTCCGAACACTTATAGGTATAATTCTCACCCTAATGCATGTCAATTCAATAGCTATGGTGAATCTTTTTGTGATAATCAGTCACCACCACCATATGCCTATGACACCTATCCTCAACATGAACCTCAACCATACTCACAAGCCCTTCCATACCAAGCACCTTCCTATGATCCATACCCACCATATCACCAATCATCCATGCCATACTCTTATGACCATTATGAGCAAGAACCTTTAGAACCACCACAACTCTATCAAGATTACTACCAAAAACCACCTCAAGGCACACCACCTCCACAATTTTACCAAGAGGAATCACCTTCTTACCATGAACCCTCGCTCCAAAACAATGAACCTTCATACTCACCCCAAGCCCCAATAGACGATTCTCTCACTTTGTTACTTCAAGGACAAGAAGCCATGAAGCGGGACACATTTGAGTTTGTGACCAATTTGACCAAGGTGGTGCATGCCTTAGCCCACCAATGTTTGAATACTCAAGTTCTCCCCGTAGCCACATGGGAAAAACCTAAGGAAGAGCAAAGCGTGAAGAAGATATCGGAGAATACGGTGAAAAAGGAAGAATCGGTAGTAGTAAGAGAACAATTAGAGAGGCCTACGGTTATTGAAATAAAGAAGGCAGTGGTTCAAGATCTAAGAGATGTGGAACCCCCATGTGAATTCCAACAACCTCCGGAGCATCTCAAAATTAAAGAATATGAGGAGGCTACTCAAGAAATAGATTCAATCATGGAGGAATTTCTATCTACAATTGAATCCTCCTCCATTGGACATAAAGTTGAAGTTATAGAAAAGTGTGCACAACCCCCCATACCCTTGGTGAACAATGAAGAAGAGAATAAACCAAAGGAAATCTACCAAGGAAAGAACATTAGCACGGTGTATATCGAAATTGAAAAATATGAAGAGGTTGATCAAGAGATGGATTTATTCATCAATGAATTCCTATCCAATATTGAATCACCTCCCATTGGGTAAGAAATCAAAATTCTTGAAGACAACACCAAGCCAAGTAAAAAGGGAAAGGTTGAAATTGAAGAAATTTGTCAAGAGGTGAAAGTACACAAAGAAGAGCACAAGGAAGTAGACCTTGCATTGTTTAAGTGTGGGGAAATCTCTCTTCCCAAGTCACCATCTAACACAACATTTGAGTGGCTAAAATCCTTATCTTTAAGCTTTATTTTCTCACTTGAATATGGCTTGATTGAAACAGATGGACAATTTAGAGCTCTTTGTGGACAAAAAGGAAAAAGAGAATTGTGTAGTGGTTGGAAATTCGGTGTGAAGCTCACCAAGGTCAAAGCTCCAAGGTATAAAGATTGTGAGGGGACAAGAATCACTTTGTCTGTGTCTAGAAGGAAGAATTGGCGGACTAAAGAGAATTCTATGTGTCAACCACTCGGAAAGAAAAAGTATGAAGATCAAATTGAAGACGGGTGCAAAGATAAGATATGGGATCCCGGTTCGCTATATGAAGACCAATTATGGGGACTCATATCTTGGGTGGAACTCTACCCAAGCTTGACGAAGATAGTTGGAAATTTTTTCAACCATTCAAGAAGCAAGGACCCTTGGAGATTCAAGGATGAGTACAAGCACAAGCCACCATGACAATGAGCTCCTCAAAATGTCCAACTTAAGGACTTAAAATAAAAGTGCTAGGTGGGAGACACCCCACCATGGTAAACTCTTTCCACTCTCTTTTAATTCTGCTTAATAAGTGATTTGAGTTGCCATTGTAGGTAGATGTTTCCTATAGATTTGTTTGTACAACTTAATAGTTAGCATAGTCACATGTATGTTGTGTTTAGTAGTAGATGAATAAAATCAAATTGCATTTTTTGTGAATTGTATGATGGTTGATTGAATAAGAGTTGTGAGCAGTATAGGGAGAACCTGAGCACAATTTTTTTGCTTAAAGAGCAATAAGAAAGGGGGCTGGACGCGCGCGCACGAAGTACGCGCACACGTCCCTGAGTAAGTGCATCATTACCCAAATTCGAGAGTTTGGCCTCTCCTAGGCCAACATTGTGCCTCGAGCCCAACTCATTACACGCTGACGTGCACTACGTGCGTGCGCGTCCATACAGCTATAAGGAAATGCACGCGGACGCGCACCTGCCGCGTCCGTGTCGATCTGCTGCTGCAACTTCTGAGCCAATATCCAGAGAGTTGCGCTGGATCTGGGCCAACTTTAAGCCCCCAGCCCAACTCACCTCGCGCGGACGCGCACTTGCCGCATGCGCGCCCATCTACAAAAGGAGGAAAGGACGCGAGCGCACGCATCGCGCTTGCACGCTTTAAGATAAACTGCCAATGTACGTGGAAGCGCCCATGCCGCATGCGCGTCCACTGGCTGATGCCACCATCCCAGCTTTCGTCCAGAGAGTTGGGCGCGTACTGAGCCCACTCTAAGCCTCCAGCCCAACTCCTCGCACGCGTGCACGCACTATACGCGCACGCGTCCTTACCTATTTTCATCATCCACGCCTGAGCGTTTAAGGCGCGCACGAGTCAGCTCCTAGATTCGTCAATTCACGCGGACGCGCACTATGCGCGCCCGCGTCAATATAAAGATGTGAAAACCTTAGACGCGAGGGATGCTGCACAGTCATGCACCCTCTTCTCACTCTCATCTTCTCACTCCCTCAACTCCACCAACCACCATCATCACCACCGGCCGCAATCCCGTCACCGCCGGCGACTGCGCCGCCATCGCCACCCAACCCTTCTGCCTTTCTCTCATCATCTCTCACTCCCTCTTCTCACTCTCCCCTCTGCTCTCCTCCGCCGCCGTGAGGCCCTCCTCACTCCCTGTCATTCTTTCTGCCATCACCACCTTCTAAGGCGGCGACTCTGCTGCTGATTCAACCCTCGTTCATCCCAGTTCCATTTCCATTTTCTGCTCTGCCCCCAGGTTACTGGCCTCAACTCTGTGTTCATTAATTTTCATTACTGTTAGCTATGCTTAATGTTATTTAGTTAGAATTTGAATTTTGCATGTTAGGTTAGTTAGAAATAACTGCTGTTAGGTAGCTTGGTTGTGGTTAGAGGATTCTAGGCCTGATAAGTGCTCCGTTTGTGGTCATTCTCTGTTTGATTACATGTCTGTTGTATGATGATTTTGGGCCGCTCTATGTTCAATCTGTGTTGCCTGAATGCTATACCATTGCTGCTATGCTTAAATGAGACTGTAATCATGCTGTTTGTGCTATATTGCTATTCGGGAACGTCCAATTTTAAGCCAGAATGCTGCCCAATTTTCAAGAAAACTATTTTCACTTCTAATCTCTATTGCAAATTTGGGCTGCTTTCCGTTTCTTTTTGACTCCCGGGATTTGCATTAACCTTTGTGAACATGATTTATATGCTTAGTTACAACCTTTACTTCATTAAGCTTTTCTTTCATCATATCCATCAATCTCTACTTCCGAGTCCCTAACTCGCTAATTTCTTTATCCACTTCACTTTTACTTACATTTACTCCTCTTTCACCATCCTTTCGAGGTATGATGACTTTATTGCTTAATGAGTAAGAGTTGTTGATTTTATTGAGCATTGAAAAGGCCAAGGCTACTACCTCCCGGAAAAGGAAATGCTCTGAGACCTCCACCCCTTCCCCCTATGCGAACTATGCTAAGAATCCACTGAATGAAATTGATAAGGCAAATCAGTTGCTACCTTCCAATGAGCCAGAAAAATTTTCCAACCTTTACTGTGAGCTTCGCCTTCCCAAGTATCGGACGAAGAAATTGAATATGGAGAAGAAGCTTGTCCCTCCCAATGATGTGAGGCGTGCTATCACCTCTCGTATTCTTGAGTTGGGTATGGACTTTGTTGATAGGGATTTGGGAAACATCAATGTCTCATGGGTCAAGGAGTTTTATTGCAACTTCTTCCGTCCTACCCTGGATTCATTACAGCTACGGGGTAGGGAGATTATGCTTACCGAGACTGCTATTGAGGAGGCATTGCAGTGCCGCCATCTTTCTGAGGGCACCTGCGCTCATCAGCAGGCTGAGGTCGCTATCCACTGCATGACCTTTGACTATGAGGCGCTTAAGCGCGTGATTGCCTTCCCAGATGCTACTTGGGTCATCGATGCGAACAACACTAAGCCTAAAGGGATGCTCTTTGCTCATCTGACTAGAGAGGCCAAGACTTGGCAGATGATATTTGCCCACTATGTCTTACCCACCACTCACTTTTCTGAGATCCCTATGGAGATGCTACTTCTGATTGGTTGTGTTATGGAGGGTAAGGAGGTTTATTTTCCTCGATTGATCCGACAGTGTATGTGGTGAGCACATATTCGTGGCCTACTTCCGTTTCCCACCTTGGTTACCAGTATGGCCGCCTTAGCTGAGGTTCCTTGGTTAGATGATGATGTGATACCACCACCCCCAGATGACGATGACAAGGAGGTTACTATTCCTTGGGGTGGCTGGGTGCACGAGAAGCCCCCGGCTAGATGCCAATCTAGGGCTAGAGCAGTTGTAGAGGCAGCTGGACCTTCAGCCTCGACAGCAGCCCCATCCTCTTCTACAGCAGCAGCAGGGCCATCTACTACGGCAGCCGCACCTCCTGTGCCACCTTCTTCAGCACATGAGCCTACTTACCTACTGGTTCAGCGTCTGTTTCGGTTTCTGGAGCGCGAAAAGTGCCAGATCATGCGCCGACTGGATCGGATGGATCAGGCATTCATCTCCCTGGGCATTGAGTTACCTCCGCTTCCAGATTCTCCAGCCTCCGATGAGCAGGATCATCAGGAGGAGGATGTTGATGCGCCACCTCAGCAAGATGCACCTCCAGCTGCACCTGACGCCACAGAGATTCAGCAGCCCCATGAGGAGCCGGTCCCACAGCCTCAGACAGAGTCCGCACCGACCGGTGTACCTACCCCTGATCCTCAGGTTTAGCATCGAGGACAATGCTTAGTCTTAAGTGTGGGAAGGTAGCCGGTGGCACCTTTAAGAGACCGGTGAACATTTTAGCTATTTCCTAGTTATGCTATTTAGTTATCTTATTTTGCGCACTTTTGTATATATTTGATGCATTTGAGTTTATTTTGGATACTCTTACTATTTTGGTCCGTTCTAGATACTTTTACTGCTTATTTTGGATTTTAGATATTTTGGATGCTTATTTTGGATATTTTAGATGTTTTGGATATTTTGGATAGTTTTCTTTTCACTTTTGCATATCTTTCTTTTAGTTTATGGTTGTGATTAGAAACCATGTTTGGAATTGTTAAAGCCTAGTCACCTTTTTGCATGAGAAATTAGTTTTAAATTGAAAGAAATTGGTTTTAAATTGAAAAAAAAAAGAAAGGGTAAACTGAGGAAATTTTTGAATTTCTCAATCACAACAATGCTTAGTTAAATATTGAGATTTTCCAAGAAACTTAATTATAGGGCACCAACCCAATTGATTGAAAAAATATTTTTGTGTAACTTGCTTGAATTCATACTTTGTGAAGCATGTATTGAGCTAAGAACACAAGCTTGTGAGACTTGAGCCTATTGATGTGGTTACATTTTATAACCACTTATTTTCCATTCTTGTGTGCAATTGTTCTCTTTCTATGATTGTGATCCTTGATTTGCTTGGTTCTATATGTCCATTTATTTCTTGTATTCATGCATTTGTATGATTGAGGCCATTATTTCATTAGCCCACATACCCAAATAGCCTACCTTTTACTCTCCATTGTTAGCCAATTTTGAGCCTACGCTTAACTAACTTGTTCTCATTTTAGCACATTACAAGCCCAAGGCAGAAAACCAATGAAAGTCCCTTGCTTGGATCTTTGATTAGCCTAGGCTAGTGAGAGTGTTTATTATTCAAAGTTGGTGAGGCTTGGGAACATTGGATGGGATAAAAAGGGTAGTACACTTCCATATTTAGGACTCGGGAAGATATTTATGTATTGATTGAATGTATAAGACCTTACGCAATTGATGTCCTTGAAGAAAGTATAAAAACAAAGTGAAGCTCAATAAAAGGGAATCAATGTATAAGTGTCAAGAATCAAGAAATAGAATGTATGAATATGTAAAAAAAAGTGAAGAATGGGTAGTTAGAATAGTTTGAACTTGTATAGGTCATTATATAGGTTAGATGGGAATGTCTATGCTAATCAAAGATCTAAACTCTAGTCCACTTAACCATAAATGATCCTACCTTGACCCTAACCCTATTACAACCTAAATGAAAGACCTCATGATGAATGTATGCATGCATTGAATAGGTGTTGATTGTTAGAAGAAAATTAAATTTTGGAAAGCATGATTAGAAGGGAATTGAGTGAATTAACCCCCAAACACCGAGTGAATAGAGTGCAAACACTTCCAGTGAGGGTTCGATGCTCAATTACATTTCTCCACCCTATCATCTATATTCATGCAAGTTTACAACTCTTTTTGATAGTTTCAATACACTTGTGGTTTGGAATTGATCCCTATTGCCCTAGTTCTTGTACTTACACATGTTCTCTTGGGAATTGATTTGTTTGGACTAAGTATTTGCATTCACCTTAGGTAGTTGCATTTAGATAGGTTCATATAGTTTAGTTACATTTAATAAATGTCATACTCCTTAGTTCCTTCTTATTTTAGCATGAGGACATGCTAAGGTTTAAGTGTGGGGAGGTTGATAAACCCCAATTTGACAGTTTATCTTGTATTGGATTTAGAGTATTTTGATGACCTTTTCTCACATTTAACCTATGAATTAGCATGGTTTCATTATCTCTCCCGTATTTGTACTTAAGTGTAAAAACATTCTTTTTAAGCCTTATTTTGATGAATCCTAATTCCTCTTTGATTCCATAAGATGCCTTGATGTGTTTGCTAGTAATTCCAGGATTGAATTAGGCTAGGCATGGATCAAAGGAGCAAGGAATAAAGTATACAAGTGGAGAGAAGCATAAAAAGCCAAAGAAAAGAAACCAGCCATGCACGCGCACGCGCACAAGGCGCTCACGCGCACATTGCAGAATCGGCCAGGGACGCGCACGCGTACCGTGCGCGCACGCGTCGCAGTCCACACATGACTTCATTAAAGCAGCACGTGCCTGGCGATCTTGGGGAGTTTTTGAACCAACTTTGGCGCCAAAATGCATTAAAAGGACCAAGGATAGAAGGGGAAGGCATCAATCTATCATTTAGCATCATGAGGATTAGATTTAGTTAGTTTTAGAGAGAGAAGCTCTCACTTCTCTCTAGAATTAGGATTAGGTTTAGGTTAATATCTCTTCTTAGATCTAGGTTTAATTCATGCTTTAATTCACTTCTCCTCTATCAATTCTTACTCTTCTCATCTTCCTCTTTTTAGTTATGTGCGTTAATAATTGCAATTCTTCACTTTGTTTTGGATAGATTGTTATTCCTTTGTTTTCTTTCAATAATGCAATTTGAGGTAATTCATGATAATTGTGATTTCCTTGATTGTTGTTGTTAATTCTTTGCAATAATTATTGTTAGATTCTATTCTTGTTATCAATTTACTATGCTTTTCTTTTGTGCCTTCCAAGTGTTTGATGAAATGCTTGGTAGGATTTTAGTGTAGCTTTTGTTCCTCTTGGCTTTGGTTGAGTAATGTAGCTTTTGTTCCTCTTGGCTTTGGTTGAGTAATTAGTAGTTATCCAATTCCTTTGTTGATCGATGATTAGAAGTTGCTAATTGATTTGAATGCCTCTAAAGCTAGTCTCTCCTTTAGGAGTTGATTAGGACTTGAGGAATCAAATTGATTCTTCCACTTGACTTTCCTCCATGGTTAGAGTTTAACTAAGTGAGAGCAATGGACAATTTGTGGTCACAATTGAGGAGGATAACTAGGATAGAATTTCTAGTACTCATATCTTACCAAGAGCATTGTTAGTTGTTAGTTTATTTTCTTTGCCATTTATATTTCTTGTCTAAAATCTTAAAAAAAAAAACCCCCAAGATACTTCATAACCAATAACAAGACACTTCATTACAAGTCTGGTGAACGAAATTGCAATCACACTTTGCAATCCCGCACAACTAACCAGCAAGTGCACTGGGTCGTCCAAGTAATACCTTACGTGAGTAAGGGTCGATCCCACGGAGATTGTCGGCTTGAAGCAAGCTATGGTTATCTTGTAACTCTTAGTCAGGATATCAAAGATTATCAGGATTGATTGTAAAAAGCAAAAGAACATAAAACAGGTACTTGAATTGCAGTGATGGAGAATAGGTTGAGGTTTTGGAGATACTCTGTCTTCTGAACCTCTGCTTTCCTACTGTCTTCTTCTTCAAACACGCAAGGCTCCTTCCATGGCAAGCTGTATGCAAGGGTTTCACCGTTGTCAGTGGCTACCTCCCATCCTCTCAGTGGAAATGTTCAACGCACC
This sequence comes from Arachis duranensis, assembly GCF_000817695.3. Lineage (NCBI taxonomy): Eukaryota > Viridiplantae > Streptophyta > Magnoliopsida > Fabales > Fabaceae > Arachis > Arachis duranensis. The sequence continues at coordinate 24,983,900 of NC_029780.3, read as the reverse complement.
CTGTCA
>NC_029780.3:24983272-24983431 GCF_000817695.3 Arachis duranensis | reverse complement strand
TCCACTTCGAGTGTAGGGAGGTCAGAATCCAACAGCATCCGCAGTCCTTTTCAGTCTCTGAATCAGATTTTTGCTCAAGACCCTCAATTTCAGCCAGAAAATATCTGAAATCACAGAAAAACACACAAACTCATAGTAAAGTCCAGAAAAGTGAATTTT
>NC_029780.3:24982214-24983121 GCF_000817695.3 Arachis duranensis | reverse complement strand
CTCATCACAACACCAAACTTAAATTGTTGCTTGTCCCCAAGCAACTGAAAATCAAAATAGGATAAAAAGAAGAGAATGTACTATAGGCTCCAAAATATCAAGGAAACTTAGCTTCAATTAGATGAGCGGGACTAGTTACTTTTTGCCTCCGAACAGTTTTGGCATCTCACTCTATCCTTTGAAGTTCAGAATGATTAGCATCTATAGGAACTCAGAACTCAGATAGTGTTATTGATTCTCCTAGTTAAGTATAATGATTCTTGAACATGGCTAGTGTATGAGTCTTGGCTGTGACCCAAAGCACTCTATTTTCCAGTATTACCACCAGATACATACATGCCACAGACACATAATTGGGTGAACCTTTTCAGATTGTGACCCAGCTTTGCTAGAGTCCCCAATTAGAGGTGTCCAGGGTTCTTAAGCACACTCTTCTTGCCTTGGATCACAACTTTATTTTTTTTTCTTTTTCTTTCTTTCTCCCTTTTTTTTCGAAATTTTTTTATATCCACTGCTTTTTCTTGCTTCAAGAATCAATCTAATAATTTTTTTAGATCCTCAATAACAGTTCTCTTTTTCCTCATCCTTTCAAGAGCCAACAATTTTTAACATTCTCAAAACAACAAATTCAAGAGACATATGCACTGTTCAGGCATTCATTCAGAAAATAAAAAGTATTGTCACCACATCAAACTAATTCAACTAGTTTCAAGGATAAATTTCGAAATCCTGTACTTCTCTTGTTCTTTTGTGATTAAAGCATTTTTCATTTAAGAGAGGTGATGGATTCATAGGATATTCATAGCTTTAGGACATGAATTTTAAATTTTATTAATTATGAAATAAGAACAAGACTCAAAAATAGATATAAGATTAGACTAGAAAATAAAAATAGAAAACAAAAATT
>NC_029780.3:24981746-24981966 GCF_000817695.3 Arachis duranensis | reverse complement strand
TTCTTGTAACTTGATGATAGATGCTTCTAGGCTGGTCCAGTAGTCAATTTTAGGAAATTCAGGGAGGAACTCCTGCGCCCTCCGTTTGATAAAGTTGTCTTGCATTTGTCCTTCCATTGACTTCTTGGTGATTGGATGTTCAATGGGTATGAATTCATCTACTCCCATCTTTACCCCAGCCTCTTTACAGAGCAAGGAGATCAAGCTTGGGTAAGCCAAT
>NC_029780.3:24981422-24981674 GCF_000817695.3 Arachis duranensis | reverse complement strand
TAGATTTCACAAGCAATCACATGATGAACCTCCACTTCTTTTCCAAGCATAATGCAATGAATCATCACTTCTCTCTTGATAGTGACCTCAGAACGGTTGCTAGTGGGCAATATGGAACGCCCAATAAAGTCTAGCCAACCTCTTGCAATTGGTTTGAGGTCTCCCCTTTTAAGTTGGTTTGGGACACCCTTAGAATTGGTTATCCACTTAGTTCCAGGGAGGCATATGTCCTCTAGAACTTGATCCAACCCT
>NC_029780.3:24980412-24981162 GCF_000817695.3 Arachis duranensis | reverse complement strand
CCACAGATTTGAGTAGAATTCCTGAACCATATTCCTTCCAACCTTTATCTCAGGATTGGTTAGAACTTCCCATCCTCTGTTTCGAATTTGCTCTTGGATCCCCGGATATTCATCTTCTTTCAGATCAAATTTAACTTCCGGGATCACTGACCTCAGACCCATTATTTTGTGATAATGGTCTTCATGTTCTTTGGTTAAGAACTTTTCTTGATTCCAAAGATTCTTTGGATTGTTCTCTTTCTTTCCTCTTAAATTGGTTTGTTTTCCCTTAGGAGCCATGATCTTGATAATTCTTGGCTTAGTGATCACGGAAAAGCACACCAAACTTAGAGGTTTGCTTGTCCTCAAGCAAAAGAAAGGAAAGAAGAGAGAGAAGAGAAGAGCAAATTCGAATGGTGTGGGGGAATTAGGGGGTCAAACGTGTATTTATAAAGTGGGGAGGAGAGATTTCGAAAAAAAGAAAAATTTGAAAGAAGATTTGAGAAAATATGGAAAGAATTTGAGAGAAGGGTGAGTTTTTGAGCAAGATTTTGGATTGATTTGAGAGATTTGAAGAATGATTTTAGCTTTTTGAAAATTTGAAAGTGAATGATGAAAGGTTGAGATGCATTTATGTAGAAAAGTATGGGTAAGAAAAGGAAAGTTTGAAAAAATTTGATTTGAAAACAAAATCTTGGTCCCCCCACCTTTCTTGCGTTAAACGCCCAGAATGGCACCCATTCTGGCGTTTAACGCCCATTTGTTTCCCCG
>NC_029780.3:24977588-24979332 GCF_000817695.3 Arachis duranensis | reverse complement strand
CTGTCACAGTTACGCACAAACTCTCGGGCATCTTTATAGAGAGTAGGCCAGTAGAAGCCACATTGGAGGACTTTAGTGGCTGTTCGCTCACTTCCAAAATGTCCTCCATACTGTGATCCATGGTAATGCCATAGGATCCTTTGTGCTTCTTCTCTGGGTACACATCTGCGGATCATTCCGTCTGCACATCTCTTAAAGAGATATGGTTCATCCCATAGGTAGTACTTGGCATCTGAAATTAATTTCTTTCTTTGCATTCTGCTGTACTCCTGGGGTATGAACCTCACAGCTTTATAATTTGCAATATCTGCAAACTATGGAGCTTCCTGAATGGCAAAGAGTTGCTCATCTGGGAAGGTCTCAGAGATCTCAGTAGAAGGGAGGGACGCCCCAACTACTGGTTCTATTCGGGATAGATGATCAGCTACTTGGTTCTCTGTCCCTTTTCTGTCTCTTATTTCTATATCAAACTCTTGCAGAAGCAACACCCATCTGATAAGCCTGGGTTTTGAATCCTACTTTGTGAGTAAGTATTTAAGAGCAGCATGGTCAGTGTACACAACCACTTTGGACCCCACTAGATAGGATCTAAACTTGTCAATGGCATAGACCACTGCAAGTAACTCTTTTTCTGTGGTTGTGTAATTCTTCTGTGCGTCATTTAGAACATGACTGGCATAATAAATGACGTGCAGAAGCTTGTTATGCCTCTGTCCCAACACTGCACCAATGGCATGGTCACTGGCATTACACATTAGTTCAAATGGTAATGTCCAATCTGGTGCAGAGATGACTGGTGCTGTGACCAGCTTAGCTTTCAGGGTCTCAAATGCCTGCAGACACTGTGTGTCAAACACAAATGGTGTGTCAGCAGCTAGTAGGTTACTCAAAGATTTTGCAATTTTCGAAAAATCCTTTATAAACCTTATGTAGAATCCTGCATGCCCCAGAAAGCTTCTGATTGCCTTAACATTGCCAGGTGGTGGTAATTTTTCAATTACCTCTACCTTTGCCATATCCACCTCTATTCCCCTGCTTGAAATTTTGTGCCCAAGGACAATCCCTTCAGTCACCATAAAATGACATTTCTCCCAATTTAAAACCAGGTTAGTCTCTTGGCACCATTTTAGGACAAGTGCTAGGTGGTTAAGGCAGGAGTGGTGGCTGTATTGAGCCTTCTGTAGTCAATACACATACGCCACCCTGTGACTGTTCTTGTAGGAACCAGTTCATTTTTTTCATTATGAACTACTGTCATGCCTCCCTTTTTGGGGACAACTTGGACAGGGCTTACCCAGGAGCTATCAGAAATAGGATAAATAATCCCAACCTCTAGTAATTTAGTGACCTCTTTCTGCACCACCTCCTTCATGGCAAGATTTAGCCTCCTCTGTGGTTGGACCACTAGTTTGGCATTATCCTCCAACAGGATTTTGTGCATGCATCTAGCTGGGCTAATGCCCTTAAGATCACTTATGGACCATCCAAGAGTTGTCTTGTGTGTCCTTAGCACTTGAATCAGTGCTTCCTCTTCCTGTGGATTTAAAGCAGAGCTTATAATCACTGGAAAAGTGTCACTTTCTCCCAGAAAGGCATACTTCAGGGATGGTGGTAGTGGTTTGAGTTCAGGTTTGGGAGGCTTATCCTCCTCCTGAGGAATTTTCGAAAATTCCTTTGCCTCCTCTAGTTCTCCCTAATCAGGCTGAGCATCTTTGAAGATGTCCTCAAGCTCTGATTCTAGGCT
>NC_029780.3:24952598-24973693 GCF_000817695.3 Arachis duranensis | reverse complement strand
TTCTGAGGGTGACTTTGAACGCCGGTTTGGGCCATCAAATCTTGGGCAAAGTATGAACTATTATACATTGCTGGAAAGCCCAGGATGTCTACTTTCCAACGCCGTTGAGAGCGCGCCAATTGAGCTTCTGTAGCTCCAGAAAATCCACTTCGAGTGCAGGGAGGTCAGAATCCAACAGCATCCGCAGTCCTTTTCAGTCTCTGAATCAGATTTTTGCTCAGGACCCTCAATTTCAGCCAGAAAATACCTGAAATCACAGAAAAACACACAAACTCATAGTAAAGTCCAGAAAAGTGAATTTTAACTAAAAACTAATAAAAATATACTAAAAACTAACTAGATCATACCAAAAACATACTAAAAACAATGCCAAAAAGCGTATAAATTATCCGCTCATCAAAGTCCTAGGGAGAACGACCTGAGGTCCAATACTTCGGTTTATAAATTTTAGGAGTTTGTACTAGTGACAAACAACTTTTTGTATGAAAGAATTATTGTTTGGTTTAGAAACTATACTTTACAACGAGATTTCATTAGTGAAATTCTAAACCGTCAAAAATCCAATCATCAACAAGCCTTTGAGACATTATGGGCAGGTAAACTTGGTTGATTATGCATTCTCAGTGGAGGATGATGAGGCAGTCACCTTGAAACATGCTATCAAAGACAAAAATAGAGAGAGTTGGGTTGGTCGCTTTGGAGGAAGAGATGAAATCTCTTCATGAGAACAATACATGGGATGTGGTCCCATTGCCCGTGGGAAAGACTACAATTGGTTGTAAGTGGGTGTATAAAATAAAAGAAGATCCTACTAAGTCAGATAGTACAAGATTCAAAGCTAGGTTAGTAGCAAAGAAATTTGCACAGAAAGAAGGTGTTGATTACAATGAGATATTTTCTCCTGTGGTGAAACACACCTCCATACAGGTGCTTTTAAGTCTTGTCGCTCATGGTGATCTTGAGTTGGAACAACTAGACGTGAAGACTACATTCTTACACGATGACTTAGAGGAAGAAATCTACATGTATCAACCTGAGGGTTTCAAGGTTGAGGGTAAAGAAAGTCAGGTATGTCGCTTGAGAAAATCGCTATATGGATTGAAACAATCTCCTCGACAATGGTATAAGAGATTTGACTCCTTTATGTTAAAATAAAGTTTTTCCAGAAGTAATTATGATTGTTGTGTATACAATTCGATCATAAGCTTTCTGGAGGTGATTATATTTATCTTATATTGTATGTGGATGACATGCTTATTGCCTCTAAGAGCAAGGTTGAGACAGATATGTTAAAAGTTCAACTTGGTAAAGAATTTGAAACAAAAGACTTGGGTGCTGTACGGAAAATATTAGGCATGAAAATTAAAAGAGAGAGATCAAGCCAAAACTTGTTCTTGAGTCAAAGAAGATACATTGAATGTATCATTGAAAGGTTTGAAATGAAAAATGCTAAATCGGTGGTAATGCCATTGGCTCCACATTTTAGGCTCTCTAGTAAACAATCTCCCACAACAGCAGAGGATAAGGCTTACATGGAAGATGTACCTTATGCTAGTGCAGTCGGTAGCCTAATGTATGCTATGGTGTGTACACGCCCAAATATTTAACAGGCAGTCAGTGTTGTTAGCAGGTTCATGGCGAACCCGGGTAAGGCACACTGGGAAGCAGTCAAGTGGATATTAAGATACTTGAAGGGTACCATTGACACAGGTTTATGCTTTAGTGGAAAATCATGTCAAATCAGCGGCTTTGTTGATTCTGATTATGCTGGTGATCTAGATAGAAGACGTTCTATGACTGGTTATGTATATAAAATACAAGGTGCTCCAGTTAGTTGGCGATCGATGTTACAAGCTATAGTGATACTATCTACTACAGAGGCTGAGTACATGGCAATAGCAGAAGGGGTGAAAAAAGTATTGTGGCTAAGGGGTCTTCTAGATAATTTGGGGTTGAAGCAAGATTGCGTGAATCTGAGTTGTGATAATCAAAGTGCAATTCATTTGGCTAAAAATCAGGTTCATCATGCTCGTACCAAGCATATTGATGTAAGATATCACTACATGCGCAATGTTATAGAGAAAGGTAACATTTCTCTTATAAAAGTACACACAGATGAAAATCCTGCTAATATGTTGACTAAAGTAGTGTCAAGAAACAAGTTCCAACACTGTTTGGAATTGTTCAATATTGCTTCATGTTAGGCATTACATGGAGAAAAATAGAGGAACTACGATTGGTTTGATCCTGAACAAGGGTACGTAGGCAGTAATTGTAAAAATAATGATGCAACCGAATATGAATACCACACTTTGATCGTCCATAATTTGAGTAGATTTCAAATTGTGAACGAGGTGGAGAATTGTGAGAATAAAAGAAAGGTAGAGAGAAAACAAAGGGAGGTAGACAAAAGATGGAAGAAAAAAAATGATGGATAGTTAAGGAGCTTTTATAGGAAACTATTTTATAGTACGCTTTCTTGTTATTTATAGAAGTTAGGAAACTATATAAATGAGTGAAATCAAAATGTATTCAATTTTTAAAATTAAAGGAATTCATATCTATAGCAATTATTCATTTTCTTTCTTTTTCTCTTTAATAATTATATAGCGAGTGTATTATTGTGAGTAATGTTCAATTTCATATTACTTTTTATCTGTTAGAAGTCAAAATTGCGATACAGACTCAACATTTGATAGATTCTTATACAAATAAAAAATTCATCATTCACACTACATTGAATTTTCATACTAGTTATAATTAATCAATTATATTATCATTAATTGTATGAGTGTAGTATGAAATTCTTACTTTTTTCCTGAAATTTTCTATAACATTTCTCTTAATATCCTATCATATGCTGGCTTTTTTTTAAGTTTCTAAAATGCTTTTTATATTTGAAATAAAATTAAATGAGTTGTATTCATGAGAAATTAAGATTTTATATATGATCCTGTAAGTTCTTTTATACTAAAGATTTTAATTCGAACTTTTTGTATACATTCAACTTTCTTATGGCACAGCAATCATATTAGAATATGATGGGTACATAGTAGTACCAACTAAGATGTTGCTAATTTGTAATATCATTACAACATTTTAATTTTATAAGGGATATCCCCACCTATTTCTATTATTAATATTAGAGATATAATTATTTTTATATTTTTTGTTTTCATTTAAATTTTTAACGAAAGTAATATTATTACAATTAAAAAAATAACGACTAATTAACAAAATAATGGCGCCCAAACATGCACATAGTCAAGTTTTTCTTCTCAATTAGCTTTTTTATTAGTTTTTATACTTCCCGATGACTAATTCACGTACACTTTCTGTATATAAAGTTAGAAACACTCTTGAATTATCCTCAATTATCATAGTATAAATAAGTGTGAATTTTAACTTTACTATATATGTCCCATAAAATTAATTTGGTTAAAATGCGTTCCCACTTTTATCTAGCTCATCAAACATACTTTACGTATTTAATCATAATATAAACTTTATAAATATGTATACTTTATTATCAAATAACAAAATACAATACACTATGAAATTTATTTATTTTTCGTTGTCCCAATTGAACTAGACATAAGATTTTATATCTAGAAAGACGAAAATGATAGAATTTTTTTAGTAATAACTTTTTCTTTAATTATTTTTGGAACTCTAACTCAAATATCTTGTTAAGAAGCACTCGAGATTTATTTGAATTGCAATTATCACTTTTTAAAACGGTAGTGCAATTCCCCACCTTTCCTGATTAAAAAAAGAAGAAAAAAGCGGTTTTAGGGCTGATGTGGTCCCAACAAAAACAAGCATAAATATTACCATAATCTCTCAATGTTCCATGAGCTATATGTGTTAAAGAGTAACAGTGAAGAACACCACTCTCCTCATAGTGTCGACATCATGGTTTGCCAAGAACAAGAGGCATTAGTCAACAAAGTGCTTGACCTGTACCACAAGATTTCAAGCTTAGACACCCTCAAACCCTCCCAAGATGTCGACACCCTCTTCACCCAACTCGTTCGCACATGCATCCCTCATACCCCATTCATCGACATCACTAAACTTTCCACAACCGTCCAAGAAGCTAGATCCAACCTAATTCGTCTTTGCAACATTCTTAGCCAGCACTGCCAGGCTGTTCCCACCAAGATTGCCTTCGTGGGCTCTGGCCCTCTTCCCTTAACCTCCATTGTCCTGGCTACCAACCACTTTCCCAGCACCACATTCCATAATTATGACATCGACGCTTTGGCCAATTCTATGGCCAAGGCGTTGGTGTCTTCGGATCATGACCTGTCAAAGCGCATGGTCTTTCACACTAGCGACATATTAGATGTGTCCCATGGTTTGAACGAGTTCAATGTTGTTTTTCTTGCCGCGCTCGTGGGAATGAAAAATGAGGAGAAGAAAAAAGTGATTGATCATTTGGGTAAGTATATGGCACCTGGGGCATTTCTTATGGTAAGAAGTGCCTATAGTGCCAGGGCATTTCTATATCCGGTAGTCAATCCTTCTTTTGATCTCAAAGGATTTGAAGTTTTGTCCGTGTTTCACCCCACTGATGAGGTTATCAATTCGGTTGTGATTGCGCGAAAGTGTCCGATTATTTCAACATCGTCGAAAGAGGTTCAATCGCTCTTCAATAACAATAACCTTCTCATCAATGGGAACATGATTGAGGAATTGGTAACTGAGGAGCAGCTTTAATTAATTTCCTAAATTCTCTCCCTCTTTATTGGGAAAATATTTAATTTTAAATTACGGTTAAGAATTGCAGAAACTAAAAAATAAAAAAAAATGCAGCTAATGCAATTGCAATCACTATTACTATGATGATGCGTTACGGTTGCTGCTGGAATAAGCTATGATTCCCAGGACTACCGTAATGATAATCATTTTATTATTAATATAACAACAGTATGGTAATTAACATTTGGCAACCTAGTTAATGTTTGCCATTTATAATTTGAAAATTTTAATTTATTGTGTACTATCTAGCAATATATGTCGAATTTCTTTTGCGTTGTTCATGAATTTCGACAAATAAAAGAAAATATATATTGTGTGTCTTATTGAATCTGAGCATAGTGCTATAATGTGTTTTTTTTTTAATTCTCCTAATCACCGTGTTTCTTTATTATTATTATTATTATTATTATTATTATTATTATTATTATTATTATGTCATTTATTTTATTATGTGAATAATGTATTCTCTTATTTATTATTGTCATTTTTTGGTAACTTTTAGATAAATATATTTAGTCTAAATATATTAATCTAATCACAATTAGTTGTATAAATTAATGTTAGATATATATCAAAATCAGACACTAGTATAAAATATATACTAAAATATAAATATATATTAAAAATAAATTGAACAATATGTTGGAATAAATAATTTTATAAATCCAGATCATCCATACTAAATCACCAAAAATATAATATAATGCGGAAGCGTACCTTTACTCATAAGAGTCAGAAATTGATAGAAGAATTTGGATCTTATGGTTCTTTCGATCTTCCTCAACCAAAGCCTTCTGTATTCCTAGGTGACTGAACTGCAACTCTTTTGATGGGAAAAGAGCAACAAAAGCGGCTTTGATATATTGGGGACCGAAACCCTGAAGGCTTATTTATATTTGAGCATGACACCCATTAAACCCTAAAACCCAAATAAAATAGTATCTAAAGTCCAAAAGATAATATATCTAAAATCCAAAAGATAATTATCTAAGAAACAAAAGATAATATCCGGTTTTATTCTCATTTAATTCCAAATCAAAAGTAATAATGACTTATTTAATTTAACATTTAAAACAATAAACGAGATCACCATTATATAAGTCATTTAATTTGAAATAGCATAATTTGTGATTATAATTAATATATGTATTGCCCACAAAACAAATTAGGAAATTAAAATAATTTCCTAACAATCTCCTACTTGGGCTATACATATATTCTTTCTTGACATAATCACATCTCATAAACTTTATGCGCGCATCTGAATGCTATTTCTCTCATTACTTTAACAATATGGTCTGTCTCATACATTAGATATGGAACTACCGTAGCTTTTATCACATTAATGTCGTTACTAAACCACAACAATCACGATCCTAATATACTTAACGATATAAATCAAATTTGGATGAGTAATATGGAAATTACATGCCAAGTGATCTCATGCATGTCTATTTCCAGGTGGTCCAACTTTATTGAGATCAAACACAAAACAAATATTATAAAATGAACATTTCATACAACATGAAATAAACCATCAACTTAATTTTGTAGAAAAATAATTCAATATCTGTCATAGGACATATAGCATAAAATAAACTCCCACTAAAGCAAGGCATCACAAATATTGACACACATCCGAGCAGTGTGCTCACGAAAGACTTTAGGGATCAATTCCTTGGTTATTGAGTCTGCTAGCATATACTCGGTTCCTATATATCCTATGAAAATCTGTTTTTCTTAAACTTTCTCCTTAACAACTAAGAACTTGATGTCTGTATGCTTCGATTTTGTCAAGCTTTTATTGTTATTGGAATATAGAACTGCTGACTTATTGTCACAAAATATCTTTAATGACCGTTCAATGTCATCTACTATACAAAGCTCAGTGACAAAGTTTCGCAACCATATGCCATGAATCGGAATCAGAGTACCTAATGATCTTCAAAATTTTCTGATCTCCGATAAATAAGCATGTAATCCTTTGTTCTCTTTAGATAACGCATTACGCGTTTAACAACTATCCAATGATCCATGCCCGAATTGTTCAAGTATTTACCCAACACTCCCACTATAAATGATATATCGGGACGTGTACAGACTTGAGCTTATATTAAGCTCCCTAGTATTGATGCATAAGGTTTATCATGCATTGCTGTCCTCTCAAGATCATTTTAGGGCATTGCTTGAGACTGAACTTGTCTCCTTTAGCTACGGGTGTATGTGTCCTTTGGTCTATAACTTTCCATACCATGTCTACTTAAAATCTTTTCGATATAGTTCTTTTGTGATAATCCAAGAATACCTTGAGAACGATCTCTTAGTATCTTGATTCCTAATACAAAAAGACATCACCAAGAATTTTTATTTCGAATTTGTTCGATAGAAATTTCTTAGTTTCATGCAACAAGCCTATATCGTTACTGGCAAATAGAATGTCATGAACATATAAAACCAAAATATGCATTTACTCCCACTGAACTTGCGGTATACACATTTATTTATAATACTTAACTTAAAACCATGAGGTAATGACTTGATGAACTTGTGATACCATTGACGGGAAGCTTATTTGAGACCATAGATGGATTTTCTCCTTTTTCTATTGGATCTCCTTAGTGACACTTCTTGAGGTTGTTGAGCTTGCTGTATGGATTAGAATTGAGGAGGATTCTCATTATTTTCCTGTGCTGTAGCAGTATCTTGAGAAATAACAATATTCTCATTGTTCTCTTGTACTGTAACTGGATCTACAGTAGAATTCTCATTATGCTCTTGTACTATAACTGTATCTTGAACAATAATAGGCACAAAGATCTTATTATTGTCAGTTATAGAATCCTCATCAAAAGCTACATTCCTAATATTTCCTTCCCCCCAAACTCAACATCATCAAGAAATCTCGTATTTTCCGTTTCAAAATAGACCTTGATGTAGGATTGTAAAACTTGTATCCCCCGTGAATGGTTAGCGTAACCAACAAAGTAGCAATTAATTGTCCTTGAGTCCAATTTTCTTTCATGTGACCTATAAGGTCGCGCCTCAGCTGGACATCCCCAAATATGCAAATGCTTTATACTGGGCCTTTTCCCAATCCAAATTTCATATGAAATTTTGTTAACTGCTTTGCTTGGCACCCTATTAAGGATGTATACTGCGGTCTTTAAGACTTCTCCCCAGAGTGATTCAGGTAAGGAAGAATGACTAATCATACTTCTCACCATGTCCTTAAGAGTTCGGTTTCTTCGCTCTGCAACACCATTCATGCTAGGTTTTCCTGGCATGGTGTATTGTGGAACAATACCACACTCCTCTAGAAAAAGAGCAAAAGGCCCGAAATGTTGCTCACCTGAACCATCATATCTTTCGTAGTATTCACCACCACGATAAGATTTGGCAGCTTTAATTTTCTTTCCAAGTTGAAGTTCAACTTCAGCTTTGAAAGACTTGAAAACATCCAAGGCTTGGGACTTTCATGAATTAAATATAGATACTCGTAATGAGAGTAATTATCTATGAATGTAATAAAGTACCGTTGTCCATTCCAAGAGACAGTAGGGAATGGGCCACATATATCGGTATGTATCAGTTCTAAGACATCTTTAGCTCTATCGGCACCTAATTTTTTTTGTTTGCCCTTCCCCCTTTATGCACTCAATGCAGTCTTCAAAGTCCGCCAAATTTAGGGGTCCAAAAATTCCATCTGAAACGAGCCTCTGAATTCTCTGTTTAGAGATGTGACCTAGGCATTTGTGCCATAATGATGCTGAATTCTCATTTAGTTTTTGTTTTGTACCCATTTGCAGTATTTCATTATTATAGAAATTTAATTCAAGCCTATATAGATTATCCACCAAATGACCAGAGCAAATATTATTCGAATTATAGAAGAGACTGACTTTATTGTCTCCGAACAAACAAAAATAACCTGATTTGTCCAAACAAGAAACAGAAACCAAATTTCGTCTAAATGACGGTACATAAAATGTCTCTAATAAATCCAAGTAAAATCCACTCATGGAACATAATCTAAAAGTTCCTATAGCTTCGACTGCAACTATATTGTCGTCTGCTACATAGATGTATCTTTCAGCATCACTTGGCGGTCGGTACCACAGGCAACCCTGCATAGTAACACTTATATGAGTAGTAGCAGCAGAATCTACCCACCAAATATTAATAGGTGCATAACTTAAACTAGTTTCAGAACAAACAAAAGTAAGAATTATACCATTCTTTACATGTCAGGTGGCATATTTGGTACAATCCTTCTTCATGTGTCCCGCTTTCTTATAGAAGAAACAAGTTGAAACTTGATCCTGTTTTATTAGCCTTTTTCTGCTAAGAAGGAACATCCGCAGTTGTATCACGCTTTCTTTTATATTGAGAAGATGAAGCCATGTGAGCACTTTCAGTCTTATCTTGTTGTAGCCTCTCTTCTTCTTGCACACAGTGAGATATAAGCTCATTTAAGGACCAAGTGTCCTTCAGAGTATTATAACTAACTTTGAATTGCCCAAACTGTGCAGGAAGGAAAATCAAAATGAAATGCACGAGTAAATCTTCAGACAACTCTAACTTTAGTGCTTTCAATTTTGAAGCAAGATAAGACATTTCCATAATGTACTCTCTTATGTTCCCTTTACCTTTATACCTCATGGAGACAAGTTTGCTCAAAAGCCTACTTGCCTCCGCCTTTTCATTCTTATTAAAGAATTTTTTTAAACATCCTTTAGGAACTGTTTGGCATTTTTATCCTCAGTAATTGAGTCCCGAAATGCCTTAGAAATTGAGCGTTTCATGATCATAATGCTCATTCGATTAGATCTCTCCCACTTCTCTATTTTAACCTCATCGAGGTTTTTCGGAGTGAAAGTGGGTTTCTCCTCTCGAAGAGCTATATCTAGATCCATACGACCGAGGACAATCTCTACGGTATCCTTTCAAACTTTAAGGTTTGAACCATTCAGCATAGAAATACTACTAATTTGTGCAGAAACATTGGTAGCTAAAGCCATAGTTTCTGGTATAGAACAAAAAATATGCAGTAAATATTAGTTAAATAATGGGAAAAAAATCCAGATTGAGATATCTAGAACAATATTAATTTTCAATCTTTGGATAGAAAATTAACTGTAAGTGATACTCTCATTGCAGTAATCAAATATTGTCAAAATTCCTGTCACGCATTAAACCTTTTTTTGGACCGACTTAATGCACACATGGAAATTTAAACTTCGCAACCTATTTATTACCGCATATATTTTCTATAAATTGGCCAAACAATAACCTTCTTTTGGGCCGATCATTGACCGCATAATTAATATAAAATAAATAAAAGTGTACAATGCTTATTATTTGGCCAAACAATAAACTTTCTTTGGGCTGATTATTGTTCGCATAAATAATAGGCATTACTTTATTCTTAATTAATTACCCAAATATGTATTTACTATCAATATGTGTATATAATTCGGCCAAATATAGACATTCCTTTGGGCCAACCAGTATTCGCTTGAATTACATATCACCATATTCCTAATGTTTTAAATAAATCAATTTTCACAAAAGAGGCTACTTTGACAGCATAATGTTCAATCAATTTATTCCAAAGCCAAATTTTTATAAAATAGATGGATATACTAATCCAAATTGTTACTAATTTCTTTATGTAACTATTAAATAATATTTTTTATTATTCAAATATTATTAATATGTACATATAACTTGGTCAAATATAAATCTTTCCTTAGATAGATAAATATTCGCATAAGTGACATATACATAATAATCTTTATATCCTAAAAAGATTATTAACCAATTTTATTCCAATTAATGCTTTACAAAAATAGATCCGAGACTATCAAAGATTAGCAATACATTATTAATATTTAAAAAAATCAATTTATTACTATTATATATGTGAAACTCTAAAGACATATATACTAATAACGCACACAGTCGCAACATCTTCTAATTCATATATATGTATATTTCTATATATGCGATATTATAATGTAATATGGAACGCATATATATATTGATCCAGAGAAAATAAAAAGTGAATATTTTGATAATTAAATTATGGACGGCTCTAATACCACTTATTAGAATAAATAATTTTATAAATTCAGATCATTCATATTGAATTACCAAAAATATAATATAATGCGGAAGCGTACCTTTACTCATAAGAGTCAGAAATTGATGGAAGAATTTAGATCTTGTGATTTTTTCGATCAACCAAAGCCTTCTGTATTTTTAGGTGGCTGAACTGCAACTCTTTTGATGGAGAAAAAGCAATAAAGGCGGCTTTGGTATATTGGGGACCGAAACCTTGAAGTCCTATTTATATTTGAGCATAGCACCCATTAAACCTTAAAGTCCAAATAAAATAGTATCTAAAGTTCAAAAGATAATATATCTAAAATCCAAAAGATAATTATCTAAGAAATAAAAGATAACAAGTGTAATAGCCCGTGCCATACATGTGATAAGATTGAAATTATAATTTTAAATTCTTTTGTTAAGATTAATTTGAATTATAATAATTTAATTAATAAAAATATAACATATTATGTATTATTTATTTTTTCTTATTATAGTATTAAATGTATTAATTCTAATTATTAATTAGTTTTAGTAATTTACTTTTTTCAATAAATCAAATATATATACTTAATGTGACCATAAATAATCTAGTAATACTTAGACCCACCAATAAATTTTTATATATTATTTTACTGTCAAGTAAGAACATATCAAAATCAACTCAAAATAAATAATAACTTCTTAGAGAATTCTAATGCACAAAATTCTCTAATAAACAATAAATAATTTAAACCTGCTAAAATATAACTCAACACATTTTTTTGATACCTGCAAAATATATACATGAAATAATATTATATCAATGTTAGTATATAGTTTTACAATCATCGACTATATTTACTATACGTGACTCCTTCTTAAAAGTTATTCTACATACGTGTGCAGTCGAAAGATAAATTACTAGACTTTATTTTATTTTTCTAAATTACTATAATTATGCATTATTCATTAAATGCTACTTGTAATATAATTGTAATATTGTAATATAATTATAGAAAGATATTTTCTAAAATAAATTTAGAAGAGAGAATAATGCTTTCATTATTTTGGAGGGAAAATGAATTCATGAGGAATTGACACTTCACTTCTATTAGTTGATAATGTATTAAATATTAATTTTATATAATTATAATAAAGATATTTTCCTAAATTAGTGTAACAGGCCAAACCACCCGCTAGCACGATATTGTCCGCTTTGACACACAAGGCCTCACGGTTTTGTCTTTGACGATAGGGATGAGAGCCGAAACCCGGATCGATGTGCCAACGAGGGCACTGGGCTCCCTTAGGGGGGTGGATTGTATGGTCCCACATCGGTTGGGGAGGGGAACGAAGCATGCCTTATAAGGGTGTGGATACATCTCCCTAGCATGACGCGTTTTGACGAGAGAGTGTAAAATAAAATACATACATATATAATGGAAGGAATTTGATATACTAGGAGCCCGTGGAGAAAAGACATAAGCAAAATTGCATCATACTTATAAACCGGCGATATACATAAGCAGAAATGACCGAAGTATAAATATATATGATTCAAAAAGTATACATAACAACACTAGTCTTAACCTGCGAAGATAAAGCCAACTAGTTAATATAATACAACCTGAAAGTAGGACTAAAAATCGTAAACATAAATCTTGTTTCTCCATAATCAACCTCTAAGAGGGATATACAAGTTATAAAATACAGTAGTGGAGTATTTAAAATATCTAAGCAAAAGTAAAATTTCCAAAAGATAATCTTCGCTTCCTGAAAGCAAATTCTGCACGCCCAACAAGGTGCATCACGTCCAATACCTGTAAAATGAAAATTTTCGAAACGGGTGAGAACATCATCCCTTTCGGGGTTCTCAGCAGGGGTAATAGTTCCAAAACAGAGACAATATAAAGACTACACGAAATCTCTAGGCAATCCTAACACTTCAACAACAAAGAAATTCAAGCCTAGAAATATACTAAACCAGAAAAGAGTAAGGTATGCTAGACTAACTAACTGCACTCATGCACCTTTTATTTTCATTCGACTTTTCTCTCTCCAATAAACCTCAAGTTCTTAAACTATCTCTTATTAGTTCTCTCACCTTTCACTTATCATGTTTCTTTCAGTCTTAAGTTCACCTCGTATCATCTCAACTTCTATATATACAAGGTCTCAAAATAGAACAATAACAGCAAACACAAATAATGAAGTTCAAATACAACAAGATTCAATGACAACAATTATAAAAAATAGCAGTTAAACAATGATAATCACATAGGCAAACCACATGTACAATAAACACACCCATTCAATGTCACATAGATGCAAATGATGCATGCCTGTCCTACTGGCCATGAGCTCACGCGTCGGTTATGTTGTCAAACCCGACTTGGATAAGCGGGATTAAACCACTATCCTTATTCGTAAGTTCCATAAACAAGCGGGATTAAACCACCGTCCTTGCCTCCACAGTAAGAGGGATTAAACCACCATCCTTACTGGGCACCTCGAACAAGCGGGATTACACCACCATCCTTGCTCGGATTGCATTCACAAATCAATCTACAAGAAGGATTAAACCGCCATCCTTACCGGGATAAAACTCTTTCAATAAACCAAGTCCCTGGGATATAGTGTCCGGCTCACTTTTAATCTCATCATAGTCACTCTCATCCTTAACATTTCACCAGCCTTTTATCAGCAATTATTACAACAATATACTCTCAAAAATATTTGATAATAGTATAAAAATCAATTCTTAATAAATTTCATACCCAAGGTAGTTACCAAAATAATTATTGGCAGCCAAATTACAATCATGTTTTTAAATTATCAAATGAACTCGGAATTGCACAAACTTTATATCCATATGACTGTTTCGGATTAAGCTTTCTATTAAATAAAAAATCATAATTTTTTACTTACTCTAACTTCAGGAATAGAAGAAAAATCATAACTGCTCTGCAGTGCTTAAAAATTAGAAAACAACAGCAGCATGTGATATTCAAAATTCAATATAAAATTCAAGTTAAATTCAATGACCTTAAAAATTAACATGCTTCAACTTCACTCATCCAGGTTTCTTTTACAATTGATCCCAGGTCAATACCATTTTTAATGAGAAAGTTATGTAACTTGGAAGTTGAGTAATTTTCTACAGAATTTTGTTTTAAAAGCCAATAAGCATATCCTCTTTCAAGTCCCATAATTCACTTAGTAAAATATGGACAGCCCTGAAATTTAAATTACATATGCTAAACATACTAAAGTTTCATCTTCAATTGGTTTCCTCTCAATACCAATCCAGAATCAAAAGTTATAAACTTTCAAAGTTACTGATTTAAGAGAACATAATCTGGCTTTTACTGCATAACGCGTCATATTTCAAAAATTCATATCCTTAAAACTACAATTTCAAAAATTCTAAATTTTTATAAAATTAAAGTATTAGGACCAAAGTTTCATTTAAAATTAATTTCATTTCATAATTCAAACTAGAGAATTTTCAATAGAGAAAACAAGTTGCTACTATGTTAAGCATTCTGCAGAAAAATCAGATTTAACAACCACACTTTCAAAAATTTACCATAAATCATAAACTTAACGAAAATATCTCAAATTCACCAGTCCAGCTCCTTATATTCCCAAACTTAATTCAGACTTATTCCCATACAATTCCAATCATTACAGAATTAGTTATAAATTTTCAAAATTTCTCACTTCGTTTAAAATAATGCAGAAAATCAGATCCCACGATTTAACTTTGAAAAATCATACCTAATATTCCAGTTAATACAAAATCTTCAATATTAAATCTTAACAATCATACTTATTATAGTTTACTTAGCTCTTAATTTTTTATGATATCAAACACTATTGAGTTACTGGTTCACTTTCAAAATTGTCGTTTGACTTCAAAACTCAGATTTTCAGCAAGTAGTTCAATATTTTAAGATTCAATCCTTCAAATATTCTCTAAACTCAATTCCAATCAATCACCAAGTCCACCACCATTACAATGATTCACACTGATTACCTTCACTTACCTCATAGGGGTTTCTTCACCCTATTATGGCCTCCGGCCCAATATCTAAATCAATTAACAATAAAATCAATAAATGTCATTCACTTCATAATGTCACAACAATTCTTAATCAATACACACATACATATAGCCATTCACTATCCACAACAACAATCAATTTCAATCCACACCTATCATAGGATCAACTAACCTAGGCATTCACATAACTTTACATAATGCCTACTCGAAACTCAAACCCGTACCTTGAATGTCGGCGGTTCCAACCTTTGAAGCCTTGCCTAGCTCAATCTCTAAGGTCCACTACCCAAATTGGCCAATCAAATTCTACTTTATATCAAATTCAGTCCCAACAATTCTCTATTCCATATAATCTAGTCACAACAATATATCTCAACATTTATTTTAGGGTTCATACATAAAATTGGGGACAATGAAGAGAGTTAAGCTTCCTTACTTTAACCCACATAAAATATAGATGGAACCCACTAAGAATTTATGCTAGAGCATCCCTAAACAACCAAAATCACAAACATTAAATAACCCCAAAACAAAAAACATGAATATGTAAGGAACAAAAAATTGGACAATAAAAATGAGAGTTCCTTACCACAAATCTTAGATAGAATTGAAGAGGATGAGTAGAGCTACGCATGGCTGCAAACAGCGCGTCAATCGGAGTCCGGATAAAAAGTTATGATCAAAAGAAGATTGAATTGATTTTGGAACAAGGGTTTTAAGCTTTCCCCCCTTTTCCTTGCTGTGTTCTAAGTTCATTTGGCAGCAAGGAAGGCTGTTGCCTTCACTTATGTATTATTGGGCTGGGCCTTGGGCCTAACATAGGTCTGGTTGGTTCGGTTTGGCTCGTTCGATCCAATCTTGGGCCAATTTTTTTAAAATTGTTGTCAAAATTCTCATTTTAATTTTCTCTATCATATATATTTATACTTCGGTCATTTCTGCTTATGTATATCGCCAGTTTATAAGTATGATGCGATTTTGCTTATATCTTTTCTTCACGGGCTCCTAGTATATCAAATTCCTTCCATTATATACGTATGTATTTTATATTTAGAAATCGTGATACCTCACCACGATTGATTTACGACCTAGGCGTAAAGCTCTGTGTGGTAGGGTATTACAATTAGTAAAATCAATAATCATGAATTATTCGTTAAATGTTAATTATAATATAATTATAATAGAGATAATTTTCTAAAATAAATTTAGAAGAGAAAATAGTGATTTTATTTTAGAGAAAAAATGAATTCATGAGGAATTGACACCTCACTTTTATTAGTTGAAAGAAAAATTCAGTTTTAGTATATTTCTCGTTATTATATATTTTTCTCTAATCATATATCCACTGTTTTCTTTCCTTCGTTTCAGCATTTTGAACTTGGGTTTAACTTATCGTAGTTCTCACTTCTCAGTCATTCTATTAGATGTAGTTGATAACTATTGAAATTCTTTGATTAACATAGGAGAAAAATATATTATTATATGATAGAATTAATATGAGTATATTTTGTTATTAAATACACAAAGTTAATGTAAAATAAAATTACACACAAAAAAGCAAAGAAAATAAAATTAAAATAGCAAAAATAATAAAAAGATTATTTTGATAATTTTGTTTTGTCATTTTTATGTATAAAAGATTAGAAAATAATAAACTTTTGACTAAATTAATTTTGTATTTATTGTATTCAATTTAAATAAGTAATAAGTTATATTATTTTAATTTATTCTTTAAATTTATATATCATAAAAATTAAATCAATATACATAATTTTAAATTGTGTGATACTTAAATATCTAATCAAATTAATTAGTTGATATAATTAATGCATCATAATCAATTATATTTAATGAATTAAACAAAATAAATTAAGAAACACTCTTAGAAACATGCTACCTTGACTCTATCATTAAATGTAAAAAATCGATTTTTATATAATAGAATCGATAATATAATAGACGGCGAGAAAGAGAAAGATAAACATTTTAGATCCTAGGTTGTTTCATTTGGATGTTGTAATGTGGGTGTCCCATTATTTTACTTATTCTACCCCATGGACCTTTTTGTAACTTTATTTCAATATCAATAAAATTTCACTACCTTTTAGTAATAAATTAAAATCTAAAATAAAACTGAAAAAAGTAAAGAATATAAAGTTATTGATTAAAATTTTATTTTATTTTCTGCTATTATAAAGGTATTTTTATTTAATATACCAACACCGTACAAAATTAATCGTAAAAAAAGTATAAAATATAAATAAATATACTGAATTAAGAGATAAAATTATATTTGTTATCTCATTTTTACTTTTAGCAGCACAATAGAATATCATGTACTCAATATAATTTAAGATGTAAATTATAATTAATTATACTTTTTATTTTAAAATATTTTAAATTAATCTTAATATAAATAAAAATAATTAATATATTAAATAAATTCATAGAATAATATAACTTAACTTTTTTTGATTAATTTTGTTGTTTTTTTCTGGCTACCTTTAAAATTATGATTTTTTTTAAATTTGAGACTAAAATAAAATTAGAGTTGTTGGTCTACTACACCATTAAAAAAAATACCATGCAATTACATTTGTACATATAACATCTTCCTAAATTTTTATATGCAAAACTTAAGATTTTGTATTTCTTTGTTTATGCCATAAATAAGTATTATTTACAATGATTTGTATTGATTTAAAAGCTTAAAAATTTTTGTAGGTATTAATTTTATATTTTATATTAAAACATAAAAATTTACTATGTTATTTTACTATTAATATATGTAGTATTACATTATAAAATATAAAAATTAAAATGATTATTATATAGCTTAGATGGATTGAACTAAATATAAAACAAAATTGTATTATTAAATTTTAGTAATTTTAATTATTTAATAATATAAAATAAGATAGAAGTGACTATTTATAATTGAATAGTTTTGGTTGATTAGACTAAAAAAATCAAAAAACACTCTAAATAAAAAGTCAAATTAACTTTAATATTAAATTCATTAATACGATTTTAATTTTATATAATAGTTAGATAATAAATTAGTAAAAGCAAATGGAAGGATGGTTTTAATTAGTATTTGATAAAATATTCATTTAGAATAATTAAAAAAAGTAAAAGTATGATATTATTAAAAATAATATATTTTTATGTTTAAAATACATTTAAATAAAATATTTGTAAAATATAAAATTTAGAATAACATAGCTTCATGAATATTAATCATTAATCAATTATGAACTAACATAAAATTATTATAATACAATTTATTGACGAAAAATAATCAATAATTAATATTAATAAATATAAAAATTATCTAAACACTTTGATTAAAAGTATGATTGGTTAATTATTATTTATTATTAATAATATTTTATTCATAACTAAAACTAAAAATATAATTATTCAGATTTAGATTTTAAAAGAATAAACGTATAAGTAACAAATAATCTATTTTATCATGTATATTATAAATTAATGAATTAAACTAATTGAAATAATGAATTATAATTAATTAATTGGTATAAATTATAATAAATTATATGATATTTAAAAAAAATAAAATGAATAAGAAGAAAATAAAAAGAAATAGAAAAGATAAAAGACTACAATAAAATAAATTGAGTGTGAGAGTTTTATTTTTTTTTACAAATTTTATATAACATCCGTTTCAATAATAATAAAGAAAAATAGATCAACTTGATATCTAAGAGAAAATGATGAGATAAAATCATAACACAGTTCAAAAACAAAAGCTTAAATTAAACCATAATATCATTGCACAACACAAATTGAAAATAATTTCACACTATAATATACCACACAAACAGGTATGAGACTTAAGCTTAATTACAGAATTTTTTTTATTTATGCATACATAATAACACCATGGTCTATAAATGTTTCATGGATAATATATCATATATTTCTCTCAATGATGAGCACGGAAGTTGAAGAGTGTGTGGTGGTTTGTGTCCATGATAGTTATCTTCTTGCGACGACACCTCGTAAGAAGAAAAATAATTGTTGTAAAAGCTACCTAATGAAAGAGTAATTGGTAAATGAATGACATTTTCTTCTAGCATATATGGTCTTTTATAGTGGTAAAATAAAAATGGAAGGAATAAAATTTTATATTTTTATATTTGAAATAGAATTTGATATTTATCGTAATAAAATTAAATAACTAATCAATTATAATTCATCTATTTAAATAAATAAAATAAATTAAATAAAAATATTTTTAAAAATTAATCAAATCAGTTAATACAAATAATTAGTATAATTGATTTTATTTGATTTATTGAATTCAAAAAAATAAATTAGGAAATAATTGATTGAATTAATTAGTTGATATAACTAATTTATTATAATTGATTGTATTTAATAAATTAAAAAAATAAATAGGAAAACATATGAGACAATGATTTTTTAAACTAAATTAATCTATATTTATTGTATTTAATCATTATAAGTAACAAATCATCTATGTTATTATGTACCTTATAAATTACAATTATTTGATTGATATGAATTATAATAAATCGTGTGATATTTAAATATCTAATCAAATTAATTAGTTGATATAATTAATTTACTGTAATAAATTATATTCAATGAATTATAAAAATAAATTAAGAAACACGCTCAAAAGTAGTGACAGATCCAAAAATTTTAAATAGTGGGGTAAACATATAGCATATAAAAATAATAAAAAATATTTATAAATGTATCAAAATATATAAATCTGCATCACAAAATTATTAATTAGCACATATTACATGAAAATCATAATTAATAACTTTGCAATCAATCATTTTAATAGTGTTTGTTCATTATCAAAATAAATCTGAGTTTTCCAAATTCATCAAGTAATAAATGAAATTAATCAAAATATAAATAAGTTATCTTCTAATCAATAATAAAAGTGAAATATATTTTTTTATGAATTATATACAATAAATGATATTTTAGAAAAAAATCTATACTAAATTTCTCATATCCTCATTATATATTTTATAGATTATTTAATTATTATTTAATTATTTAATAAAAGAAAGACAAAAAATTAATTTCAAATAATAATAATAATAATAATAATAATAATAATAATAATAGAATTAGTTACTTAGATAAATAAAAATACAAAACGTGTTAATATTTTAATTGATTTTATTTTAATTTATGTTTGAGAACTAATTATCAAAATAGATATCTAATTCAAAATTCTTCAATTTACTGGTAAATATTAAAGTGAAATTGAAAAAAAATAGAGATGTAACCTTTAACTAAATAAATTTATTAATTACATAATGTTACAATAATATTTTGTTTTTATTAAATTAATTTAATATATGATTTTTTCTTATAATTTTAGATATAAATTAGAGTCTAATTTTAATTATTGATAATATAAAATATTTTATATAATTGTTTAATTATGTCTATTTTTTGGATTATCATTTAAGTGAATGCAATCAATATAAAATATAGTTATTTTTTATGATATGATATTACGTCATTGAATATTTGTGTAAAACTACTTTACACTAGTAGTGTATCAAAATTATAAATTGTACCTTAAAGGGATCAACTTCGATGAAAAACGAAGAATACATTCTTATTCTATAAAGTAGTAAAAGAAAAATAATAAATATAAAATTATGAGTTGACTCTCAAATTTAAATTCATGTACCACAAAAAAACACTATATATAGACTTTAGTAAAACAAAAATAAATATGTAAATTATTTATTATTAAGGTAATTTTTTTATTATATACAGTAATTACACATCATATAGTAATTTTGTTAAAATTATATAATTTTTCATAATATGATTAGAATCATTATCTTCTATCATAATCAGAAAAATTTCAGACAATGAATAAGAATATTATACCTGATATACACAGATTGAAATAGAAATATATGTCTTAAAATTTAGAAATATAAATTATATTATATCTTCCTAAACAAACCTAAACAACTTAAAATTTAGAAATATGAATTATATTATATCTTCCTAAACAAACCTAAACAACTCTACACTAATAGCCTGTGCCATATCATGTTTTTCAAAACTTATATTTAGGAACATATAAAATTTTAATAATAATATAGGGGTAATTGAAATAGTTTATATATGAATTTTTCAA
>NC_029780.3:24949230-24951341 GCF_000817695.3 Arachis duranensis | reverse complement strand
TTCTTTTTTCATAAGGTGTTTAACAAGTAAAGTGTTAAAACTATGTAATATTTTGTGTATTACATTAATTTTCGAGGACGAAAATTTTTATAAGTGGGGTAGGATGTAAGACCTCAGATTTTTGAAAATTAAATACTAAGTTATTTATGATTTATTATATTTATTTAGATTTTATTTTCAGATATATATATATATATATATATATATATATTAGTCTTTTTTTTTTGTAATTCACAATTAATATATATATTGTTCGTGTATGTAGTTTATATGTTAATGCTTTTATTGATTCTCTTTATTTTTTGTCTCTTTGTTGCTCTTTATTTTAGTTATATTCATTGATTTCTTTGTATTGATGCTCTTTTTATTTGAAAGATTGTGACAATTTAGAGTGTATGTTGTGACCCATGTGACATGTGTTAATTTGGTGTATTTTTTTAGATGGTTTATGTAACACCCTACCATACAGAGTCTTATGCTTAAGTCATAATTCAGAGATGGCAAGGTATTACGACCTCTAAAATAAAAAAATTAGTACGTATAGTAGTATGAATGATTGATCATAACTAGGAGTCTTTGTAGAAAAAAAGGGTAAACAAAAAAAAAAACGCAACTCCAAAGCGCAACACTCCGATCGATAATGTAACGAACAAGGATAAACCAACGCGAGATTATATATATACAAAAGAGTGTCAAAAACAGGAATATCAAGACTCAAAATCCGGCTGCGAAGATAACCGGTCCGAGCATAGCGATATATACATATGATAAAATAAGGAAAACCCCAAAGGAAACCCAAAGGGACACAAATACAGAAACCTATTCTCCAAAATCTCTCATAAGAGGAGTCATCACATTTTGTATTATTTAATAGAGATAAAAGTATCTAAGCAAAACATATAACCCAAAACATAGTCTCGAGAACAAAGGATCTTCGCAAATCTAGAAGTCTCCAGCATGCCTCAGCGGGAAACCTCACGTCCTGCATCTGAAAACCACAAAATCTGCATGGGTGAGAACCAGAGGTCCCCAGCATGGTAACAGCTTCCACATATATAATACATAATAATAGAGGAAAGTCAAAGGCAATCCTAGAACTTCCTCCAGATAATATCAAAGCTTATAAACAAGCTAAACCATATGTGGCGACTGACTAAAGATTCTTCAGTCTAACTAATACTTCCCTTTCCAATTCCTTCACACCTCCTAACCACCAGTAGGAGTATAATGTAGCAAACACAGTTATATCAGGCAAGAAATATACAATTAGGAACAAGTAAGGCATTTAGACAATTAGCAAGTAATATGCAGTCAAATAGGCAATCTCAAACAATTCATATAGTATGCATATGATGAATGCCTGTCCCTAGTGGCTGATGATATCATCTGTCGGTTATAGAGCCAACCCGACAAGTCCTGGTAGCTAACCATTGGACTGTCCCTCTGTCACGCATCCCCAACTCGAGTTATACTCATCATAAGCTTGATCATAATTATGATCTATATCCATCACCTTCACTGGTGAATATTTACGGGGGCGAGCTCATCCGGATCTTTCACAGTGCCCGGCCACACTTATGACATAGGGTCAAAAGAGCTTCGAGTCTCAACCTGGAGCACGTGGTGGCTAGCCACTGCTTCCTCTCAGGGAAACTCTCATCTCTAATAGTGGAAGTGCAACATTCACAATTCATTCAATAGCATATATGCATTTATACATAGCCATAATCATGACTCCGCCGTAACACGGCAATAATCTAGCCATCCGGCTCATGGTTAAATCCATAACCAGCCAATATTCATAGCATAGACAGCTATTCTGGCTCACGGTTCAATCCAGAACCAGCCAATTCATAAACAATTACGGCCCTTCGGCCAATGGCATAACAAGCACTTCCACCACCATCCTCCACATCTCACATAATCATCAATGATCCTCATTGATTATTCATTTTCCCCTTGCTTCACTCACAAGTTACCACATCCACTAGCTCTTTCTCTCATAGCTAGGCATATCATAATGATTCAAGACATAAATGGTGAGATCGGAGGCTTAGAAGTATGAAATTTGGCTTTCAAAACTCAAAAATCAACTTTGGGATGAAAACAGG
>NC_029780.3:24944684-24949166 GCF_000817695.3 Arachis duranensis | reverse complement strand
CACGCGCGGATGGCCTCAAAAACTCATCGACGCGTATGCGTCATGCACGCTAACGCGTGGATTAAAGAATACCCAAGCGACGTGCACGCGTCAGCCACGCGTACGCGTGGGTGCTCTCGTGCCCTAGGCACAAAGCTGGCACAGTTCTGGCATAACTCTCTGGCAAAATGGCTGGGCATTGGGTGCAGCACATCGGCGCGCCCGCGCACACTGCGCGCACGCGTCGATGGCATTTTCTGGAAGAACGGCGCGTATGCACCAAGTGCGCCTACGCGCGATGGGTCGTTCTGCTAAAAAATTTTTTTAAGTTAAAAGCTGCAGAATTCACAGATTCAACCCCCAATCTTCTGACGGGCATAACTTCCTCATTTTAAATCGTTTTTCACCCGTTCTTCGAACGGCATGGACATCCCGGATCCAATTTCATTTCTAAACAGATTTGGCACAAAGCAGAGATTCGTAGTCCAAGTTATGTCCCGTCAAAGTATGCCCAAAAACCAAGTTTTTCATAAAAACCACAAAGTGCCATTTTCACAACAAGCCATTTTTAACTCTTTTCAAAATCATTCAAAACATGCCAATTTCATCCCTTTTCTTTGAAATCAATCAAAATATATCAAATTCAACACCAAACCTCCTCAACTCACACATAGACAATTTACCACAATTTACCAAAATCACTATCCCATCATTTTAACCCACTTCACCCAAGTGGCTCAAACCCAAACACATTGACATATCATATACTCTTCCTCATGCCAATTTTCAACAACACCAATTCCAATAAATCATCATTATACACAATCAATATCCTACTCACCATCAACGTGGTTCAATCCACATTTCAACCATAACCAATCATCAAGCATATATCACAACATGCATTTTTCTCATATAGCATACCATCAAGGCATCAATAATCATCATCACATATATGACCACATCATATATATATCAACCATTCAACATCACCAAAAATTCAATGCCTATCTTAGGGCCTCTAGCCTAAGTATTTCCTACCACATTACATATTAGATACGAGAAACCGAGACCATACCTTAGCCGATTTTCCAAACTCAACCGGAGCACTTCCAAATCACTTATCCACAAGCTCTCAAGGCCTCAACACCTCTAAGAACAGATTTTTCACCACCAAATCCCTTTTCAAGCTTTTCAATATCACCAATCAAGCTTCAACATCCACATATACACAACCTAAGCCACAACCATCATACCCATACACAACATCTCAAACCCCAAACATCATAGAACTACAAAATACACTAGGGTTGAGAATCTTACCACACCCAAGGTCCAAGGAGACAAGATTAACCTTCTCCTTCAAGAGAGTTGGGTCCTATAACATCAAAGAGCCCAAAATCTCAACATTTTTGCTCATAAAACTCGAAAACAAGGCTGGAATTTCGAAGAGCAAAACGTGGCTTACCTTAAGATTAATTGTATGGGTTTTGTAGAGCTCTTCGCAGTGAACGCGTGGCCGCAAACGGTGCGGCAATCGGAGCTCTAGATCAAAAGTTATGGTGGTTTGAAGATCAAATGAGAGAAAGAACTTGAGAGAGTGTTCTTCCCTCTTGTGCCTCCAATTTCAGCATGTGAGTGTGTTTAGTGAGGAGAGATAATGCTGAAAACTAGGGTTTTGGTTTAGTTATGTTGGGCCAAGGGCCCACTTTGGGTCCGGTTGGCCCGGTTTGGCCTGTTCGGTCTAATCTTGGTCCGAATTCTATAAAATTGGTACCGAAATTCTCGTCTCAATCTCCTCTATCATATTAAGCCATAAAAATCACATTTTAGACTTTCTAGAATAAATTCTCATTTATGGGTTAATTAGCCATTAATTAACCGGGTTTTACAGTTTATGTTATAATGTATTTAAGGAGTTGACTTAAAAGTATAACATAATATATAAATTTATAATATGATTTATCGTATACTAAAATATTAAGATATTATCATATAGATATTTTTTATTTGTCCATTAGATTTAACTATATAGGATCTTGAAAATTATACAATTATGTAATTAGTTATTTTTTCATATAATTATTTTATTGATCAAAATAAACTATGCTAAACATAACAACTTAAAAGGGTTATTTTGAAAGAATATAGTTTATGATATTTAATTTTTTACTATTTATTAAAAAAAGCATAATTACTTAACGATATTTATTTTTTAAATTTACTATTTATGCAATTTTTTTTGACAAAATTTTACTCATGATGGTAATTCTTCTAATGGTGTAAATGCAAAAAATTATATTTTTATTTTTTTATATAATTGATATATTATTCATCATAAATAGTAATTAACTCTTCATATTTTTAATCAAAGCATTTTGACGATAGTTTCTATTTATAGATATTAATGGATGATTGTTTTTTTTAAATAAAATGCATTATGATTTTAGGTTATTTCATAATTAACGATAATACTTGATTATTTCTTTAAAAATAAATTGCATTATGATTTTAGGTTATTTCACAATAATAATTAATATTCATAATATTGAATTACTCTAAATTTTTTATTTTCTATTGTTAGTAGTTAATCCCAAATTAAAAAGATTATGTTGAATTGTTGAATAGTCCAATTATAACTAGAGTTAATTGAGTTTATTTGTTTATTAATATAATTGATTGAGAGCATAAATGATAAATAAGACAAGTAAATAATTAGAAAAATAGAATGTTAGTAATTACTTAAAATAGATAACAAAATAAGTTATAGGGTATTATTTTATTTAAATTATTAATAATTAAAAGAATAAAAGGTCAGTAATTATTTTTAAAATTGACATTAAATTTAATTTTATGGTACTAATGTATTTGAGTTATTAAAAAAATTTATAATTTCCAGATTTATATCTACTCAATTTATGTATTTTATTTTATTCTACTTTAACAAAAAAATTGAGATGTGTATTTTTAATTATTTATTTAGAAAGTATAGCGAAATGAGTTATATCAATTAAAATTAATTATCGATAATTGATATCAATTAATTATTGTATTAATTTGTAAGATGAATAACGTATAATAAATGTTGTGAAATTAATTATAATAAATTAATAATTAATAAATGAAAAAATAAAAGCGACTTTTTATTGCTTTTTAATGGCTACACGTTTTTATAATTTCACTTTCTCTTTATCTCTTCCTTTCACATTTATTTTTTTAATTTATTGAACTAAATTAATTATACAAATTATTTGTATTAACTAATTAAGTACTTTTTAATGGGTTATTATAACTTGTCTTTAAATCATAGGTTAAAAATATTATAAAAAATATTTTATGAAAATTGTTGAAAAATAAATATTCTTAAATGTGTCCTTAAGATACAAATTAACTAAATTATTTTTCAATTTAATGTATTTAATTCATTCAATTGTATTAATTATAACTAATCAATTATGTAATTTGATTTGATTAGGATAAATATTTCATCATTTAATATTTTATTTAATTCATTAAATTACATTAATCATAACTTCAAATATTTAATTTAATTAGAATAAATATTAAATTATTTTAAATTTTATTTGATTCATTAAACCAACTTAATTATAACTAATTTATTATTTAATTTGATCGAGATAAATATTAAATTATATAATAAATAATATATAAAGTAATAAAATAAATGAACTCAATTAATTCAATTTATTATCTTATTATTTTATATATCCCTTTTCTCCTTCTTTATTTTGTTCTTCAGAAAAAATATTTGTAATTTTTTTTTTTTATTTTTTTAACTTAATTTTGCTAATATTTTTCTATGATTTTGTTTTATATTAATTCTTTTTTTATTTATTTTGATTAATAATTCTTAAGGGTATTATTATTTTATTTAAAGATAATTTAAAATTTTCATAATATTTTTATAAAAGTTGATTAATAGGTTCTTCTTTAAAATATTTTTTTTAAATTTTTTTAATAAAATTGTATTTTGATTTTTTTCTTTCATCCTTTATATTAATTAATTATATTAATCTTCTATTGCAATACATTTTTTATCTACTCCACACATTATCTTTTTTCTATCTTCTTTTATTTTTTTAATTGCTATTTTTATATTATTTTTAATTGTTTATTTTACTTTTACTTCTCATATATAGATTTATTGTAATTCATCACATGTTCTTTTTAAATTTAAGTGATTTTTTAGGTTATATTTTACCATTGATGTGTTTTATTTTGTTTAGTGTGTTTTGTTTAGTCTGTGTTTACTATGATAATTTGTAAATATCTATTCTATTATATAAAATTAAATTTCTGTACTTAATCATAATACTGTCGTGGCATGTTTCTGATGGTGTTTTTCGATTTATTTCTTTTAACTCATTAAATTTAATTTATTATAATTTCTATCAATCAATTAATTATAATTCAAATTGAATAATTATTTTATTACGAAATTATTATTTTCCAATCTAATTATGGCAAATAATAATAATAATA
>NC_029780.3:24926722-24944678 GCF_000817695.3 Arachis duranensis | reverse complement strand
CTACACGGCACATGAATTATATTTTAAAAAGGTAAATATATTTTAAAAAAATTTAGGGTATCAATGATCAATTGTGACTAATATCGATATCAATAATTAATTCTTATAATTATTTTTTGTACTACTAATAGCTACATATAGTGTTTTTTTTTGTAGAATAAAAAAGGTTGTGATTTATAACATTTTCGTAAAGTTATATCGTATGTGAAAAGTATCAGATTTGGACAGAGAAGAATTGAAGGAGGAATGAATTCAAAAAGAACGAAAGAAACTGAGAAGAAGAGTTCAGAGGTTGAGAGAAGAGAAGAGAAGTTTCTAGAGAACGTTTTGGTGAACTGAATTAGTTGAATCTGAACTAACTGAACTATTCATTACATAGTGCACTATATATATAGTGTAGTGAAATATAAGGACAGATGGCAACTAAAAGAATTTAGCTAAATACTATTAACTAATCACTAACTAATCACTAACTGACTTAATTGGTTCTCATAACCTCTATCATGACCCCTGCTTTCTAATTTTCTTCCTTTCTTTGCTAGTTGGCTCTTTACACACACCTTCATACTCTCTGCTATCCAAATCTTCTACTTTCCTTTCAGTGCCTGTCTTGGTGCCATCACTCTTGCTGAGAAATAGCCTTGCATCAGCAATATTCAGCATGCTTCTGAATTCCAAGAAACTCTTGCTTGGCAGGGCCTTAGTCAAGGCATCAGCCACTTGTACTGACCCTGGGATATGGCTCACCTGTATTGTTTTGTCATTGACATGGTCCCTGACAAAGTGTAAATATGTTTCAAAATGCTTAGATTTTGAATGTAAAAGTAGGTTAGCTGCCAGGAGAATGGCGTTGAGATTGTCACAGTACACCATTGGAGACTTAGTTAGTGGATTTTTTAACTCACGCAGCAAATACTTAATCCAGAGAAGCTCAGCTACCAAGTCAGCCGTTGCTCGATACTCTGCCTCTGTGCTGGACCTTGCAACCACTGACTGCTTCTTAGAGCTCCAAGAGATCAGTTTTTTCCCTAGGAACACACAGAAAGCTCCAGTAGACTTGCGATCATCTGGATCTCCTCCCCAGTCTGAGTCACTATAGGCTGTGACTGTCATATCCTTGACTCTATACAGCTGTAGTCCATAAGTGGATGTTCCACTGACATACCGAAGCACACGTTTCACCAATTTCCAGTGCTCTTCCAAAGGGTACTGCAGAAACTGAGACACCTTGCTAACACAGTATGATAGCTTAGACCTTGTGATGGTAAGGTATTGTAAGCTCCCAACAACGGATTTGTAGAGTCGTGGATCAGTGAAAGCAGGTCCACCAAATGCAGATAGCCTGACTGAAGAAGGTAATGATGTAGTGCAGGGTTTGCACCCGGTCATGCCAGCTTTAGCAAGAAGATCTCCAACATACTTTTCTTGTGATAAAATTAGGCTCCCTTCTTTAGTTTTTGTAACCTGAATCCCCAGGAAATAGTGAAGTTTCCCCAAGTCTTTCAAGGAAAATTTGGCATTCAACTGTTCGATTAATTAGGTTATGGCAGAGCTAGAGCTGCCTGTAATGATGATGCCATCTACATATACCAAGACAAAGATGGTGCCTTCTTTGGAGAACCTGGTAAATACAGACATGTCTGACTTGGTCACTGTGAAACCAAAATGTCTTAGTGCTGTAGACAGTTTATAGTACTAGGCACGGGGAGCCTATTTTAGTCTATATAAAGCCTTTGTCAGTTTACAAACTAGATTGCCATTACCTACAGAATATCCCTGAGGTTGCTTCATGTATACCTCTTCACCTAAATCTCCATGGAGGAAGGCATTATTAACATCTAATTGCCTAATGCTCCAGCCATATGTTAATGCTGCAGTCAAGACTATTCGAATAGAAGTAGGCTTTACAACTGGACTGTATGTTTTAGTGAAATTGAACCCCGGCCTTTGAGAAAATCCTTGAGCCACTAATCTTGCTTTATATTTCTGTAGTGTCCCATCAATATTGTACTTCACCCGATACACCCATTTGCTCCCAATTACCTCTCTGCCTTTGGAAAGTGGAACAAGCTTCCAGGTTTGATTCTTCATGAGAGCATTGTATTCAACGTCCATTGTTTCTTTCCACTGTGGATGAGCCATTGCATCTTTGACTGATCTAGGCTCTACTGAGGCATGAAAAACTCGTGGTCTAAGGCAGCCAGACTTGCTTTTTGTAATCATTAAGTGTGTGTTAGTTGAGGATGTCGTGGCAGGAGGTGCAGGTGCTGCTGGTAGAACGATTTCTATATTAGAAATTGGAATGGGTATTGGAATGTTTGAGGGTGCTGCTGACTGGATAGAAGGGAATGGAGGTTGAGTGGGTGGAATGGACTGGCAATTATCATTAATGGCTGGTGTGGTTGGAGATTGGGCGCTTGAAGGTTCTTCAGAGGCAGTGGATGTTGTAGCAGAACTAAGGGGGAAGGAGAAAAAGTGTTGGGTTGTCTTTGTGTGAATGAGGAAACTGATGAAGGCTTATGAGCAGAAACAATTGGAATTGTAGGGAATTGCTGCAGGGCAGGTGAGGGAAGATTGGAAGGACTGGAGTCTTTATGTAGGAATTTGCCATCTTTAAACGGAAATTTTTCTTCATCGAACACAACATTCCTTGTGATTATGGTTTTACCACCAGGGGTTAAGCACCTGTATCCTTTGTAAAGTGAGCTATAACCCGTAAAGACACCAGGAGAGGATCTAAATTCCAACTTATTCTTGTTGTAAGGCCTTAAGTGGGGAAATCATAGGCAACCAAAGACTCGAAGACTAGTGTAATCAGGTTTCTTCCCAAATAGCTTTTCAACTGGGGACTTGTTTTCTAGTGTAGGTGTTGGCAATTGATTAATGAGGTCAGCAGCAGAAGTGAATGCTTCTCCCCAGAAATGAGTTGGCATTCCAGCTCCAGCCAACATAGACAAGCCTTTCTCTACAACATGTCTATGTTTTCTTTCTGCATTGCCATTCTGCTGATGGATATGTGGACAAGAGAACCTGTGAATTAAGCCTTGACCCTGCAATTCTTTAGACAAGCTTACATATTCAGCAGCATTATCCGTTTGTAGCATTTTAATTTTCTTATTTAACTATAATTAAACCATATTTTGGAAAGCTTTAAAGACTGATTTAAGTTGGGACCTGGTTTTGAGCAGATAGAGCCAAGTGAACTTAGAGTAGGCATCAATAAAGTTGACAAAATAGAAATTTTCATTAGAATCAGGCATAGGAGCAGGGTCCATATGTCAAAGTACACAAGTTGAAGTGGTTCAGTATACACAGTATGAGAAATTGGAAAAGGTAGCTGATGAGACTTGCCAATGTAGCAAGCTGGACATACTGCCTTATTGATATTGAAAAGAAGATTACAAGACTGTAAAACTGTTGAAATGACACTATTTGAGGGATGACCTAGTCTATTGTGCCATAACTGGAAGTTATCTGTACTGGACATTATAAAGACATGGACAGCTTTTGGGGGTGAAAGGGGTGAAGTTGACAAACTTGTACATCCCTTTTATCAACTTTGCCATGAATGACAATCTCCTTAGTTTCCTGAGTTTTGACATAGCATCCATCAGTATGAAATTCAAAAAATACTTTTTTATCACAGCAAAACTGATACACACTAAGTAAGTTTTTGGTAATATTAGGCACATGCAAAAGTTTTTGTAATAGGAACTCTCTACTGCTCAAATCAGATTTAAAGCTAGATTTTCCAATTAGGTTGATATGCAAACCTGAGCCATTTTCTACTATTACTTGATCAAACCCTTCATACATCACTCCTTCTGTCAAGTTCTGCTCATCTGAAGTCATGTGGTATGTTGCACCTGAGTCCGGATACCAGTTTGGATCATGTGCTGTTGAGGGAGTAGCTAGTAGTGCCTAAGGAGTTGAATTGTTGTTGGAGTTCTGAGTAGCATATTGAGGCCCTGGGTTGTCGTCTCTTTCATACCTATACAAGTAGGTTTTGGCTGTATGCCCGATTTTGTCACACACCTGGCAAATTGGCATTTCACTTGATCTTGCACTGTTATTCACAAATCTTGAGTTATCACTTTGGAATCTTTCTTCAAATCTTGAATTGTTGCCTTGTCCACTTTCAACATTTCTGTTCTGAAATTGACCAGCTCCAAATCTGCCACTTCTTATTGACCTTCCTCCTCTGTTCCTGTAATCTCCTCCTCTAGAGCCTCCTCTAAAGCCTCCTCTTATGTTGTATCCTTGTGTGTGCTGGGCCATGTTTGCTTGGATAAAGGACTCAGGTTTCCTGAATCTTTCTAGCATGCTCTCATGAGTCAGGAGTAACGCTTCTAGTTCACCTACCGATATGCTTACTGGTCTTGCAACTACAGACGTGATTACATTTGCATATTCTTCTGCCAAACCGTTTACATGGTCACTTTCACGCATTGGTTCACCAACAGAGGCTAGTGCATCTATTGTGCTTTTCAGGGCTAACACATATTCATTCACAGAATTTCCTATCTTAATGCTACTCATCTTGTGTTTCAATTGTATTATTTTTGCTCTAATCTGAGAAGAGAAATGATCATCGAGTCTTTTCCGTACCTCATATGAGTACACGCACCCAACCATTCTAGTTGTGAATGGCTTGGTCATTGAAGCCAGCAACAATGATTTCAGCAGTGAATCTTGTCTTTTCCACACTGCATATACAGGGTTTGTTTCTCCTGAAGGTAAGAATCACGTTGGAATCCTTTCTCCAGTGATGTGGTGTAGTAGATCGTGGCCTTCAATAGTTGATTTTGCTTCGTCTTTCCATTGCAGAAAGTTGTCCTAATCTAATTTCATCGAAATTGGGGAAGACGTAAAGCTTGGGGACATCGGTGCCTGAGGAATTGAGCTGTGATTGTTCTGGGTTTCCGTAGCCATGGAAGTAGAGTGATTGTTTAGCTCTGATACCATGAAAGGTATCAGATTTGGACAGAGAATGTTGAGTTAAGAAATTAACCAAATTAATTAATGATGACAAACATTATTTTTGGGTAAAATAAATAATTAGTGTTGATTATTTATATCTACTTATTAACAAATTGTTTATTATTGCAGGCCAAATTTCAATAGCCTAAATGGAATAAAAAGCAATCAGCAAGGTTATTGGGCTGAAAGCAAAATTAAGAGCCCAAGGAAAAGCAAAGAAAGAAGCCAAAGAAATCAAATCGGGCCAAGCATACCAATACCCGATCCAAGCCCGATCTGGTTTCAGAAAAGCAACTCCCTCTCTTTTGATTAACCAAAAGCAACGTTCATCTCTCTCTGACCAAGTCAAATCAGTTTCAGAAAAGTAAGAAAGAGAAAGAGAGAAAGAGCTTCTTCACCAAGATAGACACCAAAAAAGCAAGAAAGAGAAACTAAGCTTGAAAGGCAGAAGTCATCTCAACAAATCCAAACCAAATCAAGCTTAGGTTATAGTTAAATCTTTTCCTCATACATGCAACTCGGTCTCATCTCTTCTTCCCAACTCTTTGCTCTATCCGAAATGGGATACATGGGAAAGAGGATTTCTGTTCTTCCTTGGTATGTATCTACGGTCTTAAACAAGACTTGGGAACCAAGTTGGTTTTCAAGGGCTCAGATCAAGTTGACCATTGGAAGATTTCTATGGTTGTTGTTTTATGGCTTTCGGCCAAGATGAGAAAGTCAGAAGGAGAGTTTCTATTCTGAGGATTATTGAGAAAAAGTGAATCTGTGGTTGGTGAAGCTCAAGGCTCAAGGTGTTGACCTTGGGAGAAGGTCCCAACAACATGCAAGGAGAATAAAAGAAGACTTCTTACTCATTCAGAACCAAGGAGAGAAAACCAGAGTTTGTGAGCTATGTTCTGAAGAGAAGTTCCTCTACTTGGATAATGCTTTCTTTCAAAGAAACATTTGGCCAATACTGAAGAACTCAATCTGAGGTTTGCGAATCTGGTTATGCACATAGCTAAGAGGTTGTTGATGAAGTCAATCTCCTTCATGTTTTACTGATTGTAATGTACTTTTCTAAGTTTATCTTTCTGTAATTTCTTGTGAGAAAAGGCATTGTGAGAAAGCTCAAGTAAAAGCCATGAGTGGAAAAAGGCTGAGTGATATACTTGAGAGAAAAGCCTAGAGTTATTTTCTGATTTCTTTAGGTTGGTTAAGTGTCTTGTATCCTGTACCTGTTTGGTATCCCTTTCTTAGTTGGGTTAGCACTAAGAGTGAATAGTTAGAAGTTAGCATAGCCAATGTCAAGTTAGGTTAGAACTTGAGTGTGAAATTGGTGTATGTAATACTGTTAACTATAGTGAAATTCTTCCATAATTGTGGAGGAGACTGGATGTAGGTTGCAAAGCACAAGGCAACCGAACCAGGATACATGCTGGTGTTCACTTTTCTCTTCTCTGCTAAGTTCTGTTTTCTGATATTCATGAGACAAAAATAAATTGTCTCATAAATTTCCGCTGCTGAGTTCAAACAGAATCAGAATTGTAATTTTGTTTAAAAGGGTCATAACAACAACTTAAAAGGAAGGCATAGATTCAACCCCCCTTCTCTAAGCTTACCACAACCTTCAATTGGTATCAGGAACTAAGGTCTCAAGAATCAAGCTGAACCACTTGGAGCAAAGATCCAATGGTGAACAACTTGGGCACAAGTACAGTTGCTTACACCCTCACTGAAGGCCAGTCAAATAACCGGTCACC
Organism: Arachis duranensis; assembly: GCF_000817695.3. Lineage (NCBI taxonomy): Eukaryota > Viridiplantae > Streptophyta > Magnoliopsida > Fabales > Fabaceae > Arachis > Arachis duranensis. Next base: position 24,937,953 of record NC_029780.3, on the reverse strand, counting down.
TTTCTTCAATGGGAAGAACTATTCCTACTGGAAAGAAAGGATAAGGATCTTCATCCAATCCATTGACTACAACATATGGAAGATCATTGTGAGTGGTCCCAAGATCCCAACAAAAAAAGTGCTGATGGAGTGGTGACTCCAAAAGAAGAAGCTGAATGGAATGAAGATGACAAGAAGAAGATAGAGCTGAATGCTAAAGCAATCAACCTTCTTTACTGTGCTATCAGCTTTGAAGAGTACCGGAAGGTGTCTAGACGCAAGACAGCCAAAGAAATCTGGGAAAAACTCCAGGTTACACACGAAGGCACTAAACAAGTCAAAGAAACGAGGATTGATATGTTGCGAAAATAGTACGAGATGTTTAGCATGAAGGATGGAGAAAGCATTGATGAAACATTTGAGAGATTCTCAATCATAATCAACAACCTTAATGCTATGGGTACAAACTATGCAGAACAAACCTTGGCGAGAAAACTCCTTAGAAGCCTCACAAAAGAGTAGGAAAACACTGCCACTGTCCTAACCGAGAGTAACAACATAAGTCCCATAACCTATGATGAGCTGAGAGGAAAACTCCTTGCCTATGAAGCCACATACACAAACACAGACTCAAAGAAAAAGGGAATTGCCCTGAAGTCACAAATAGAATCAAAAGAGAGCGAGTCTAGTGATGGTATTTCAGATGACGAGCTTTTGTTTTTTGCTAGGAGATTTAGAAGGATGATGAAGAGCAAGGGCAAATACAAGGGTTCAAGTTCAAAGGAGCACAAGATAGACTTTAGCAAGATGACGTGTCATCATTGCAAGGAGACTGGACACTTCAAGTCAAATTGTCCAAAGCTCAAAAAGGAGGACAAAGGAAAGAAGGAAAGGAAGAGAGTACTCATGGCAGCTTGGGAGGATCTCGAGAATGACTCAAATGAAGAAGAAGAATCTGAAGGAGATAACAAAGACTGCTTCATGGCTGGAAACAACAATCTTGATGAGGTAAATTATTATGATTTGACCATTGAGAACTTGCATGCTATTATTGATGATCTTACCTTAAACACCTCAAAACTGCTTGACAAATACAATGAATGCAGATCTGAAAGAGATGTGTTAAGAGCTGAAAATGAATTTTTAAAAGAAAAAGTAAAGGAAACTGAATGTGCTTTGGACATCATTGAAGAAAATAGATTTCTAAAATCTGAACTTGAAAAATTAAAAGGAAAGCACATTGTAGATCCTTCACATGAGTTAATTGCTGAAAACAAAAGATTAAATGATATGATTAAAAGGCTGAACAGTGGCTTAGTAAAATTTGCTTAAGGATCTAGTAACTTGGACAAATTACTTGCAAGTCAAAGTCCATTGTTTGAAAAATCTGGTTTAGGCTACATAGCCAAGGAAGATGCAGTTTCTAATATTTCCTCTATAAAATTTGTGGCTTCTTCATCAAATACCAAAACTATACCAAACAAATCTGGTATTGAAAATACTCTAATACTTGAAGAAAAATTTGATGAAGTATACACAAGTGAAACCGAGCCTTCACCAAAAACTGAACCGAGTTCAAACCGGCCAGGTTTGGGTTACATTTCGAAAAATGAGGCTGTTTTCAAGAAACCACCATTTTACAACAAAACCTCATATTCGAAAGATAAAAATGTTCAAAAAAATTCTGGTGAAAATGCTTTTGTAAAGAGGAATAACTTTAATAAAAATCAGTTTGTTAAAAGAAATGCATTTCCTCCTAAAACCAGAAAATTTCAACACTTTAATCATTTCAAGCAATATATCTCACCTCAAGTTCAGCGACACACTTCAGAAAATCATTGTGTCAATTGCAAGAAATTTGGTCACTCATATGTGCAATGTTTCATTGAAAAAAGAGTTATTGGAAACAAAATTTACAATATTGTTTGTGATTTCAATGCACTTGGGCAACCAAGATGGGTTAACTTCAGAGGATCCAAATTAATTTGGATACCTAAGGCTACTTGAAACTCATCATGCAGATTTGCCTAGCATCCAAAAACAAAAAGAACATGTGGTACATGGATAGTGGATGTTCAAGGCACATGACTGGAAGGTCAACCTATTTCATCAAACTAAATAAGTATGATAGAGGTTTTGTGACCTTTGGAGATGATGGTAAAGGTAAAATCATTGCTGTTGGAAAAGTAGGTAATGAGCAATCTACTTTCATTGATAATGTACTTTTGGTATGTGGTTTAAAGCACAATCTTTTGAGTATAAGTCAGCTGTGTGATTTAGGATATTTAGTTGTTTTCAAAAGGCTTGAATGCTGTGTTGTTAATGAAAAGACAAATGAAGTGATGTTTGTTGCCAAGCGTTTCAATAATATGTATGGACTTACTCTTGATGAACTAAAGGACCAAAATGTAGCTTGTCTTCACTCTAAAGAATCTGAAAAGTGGTTATGGCACAAGAGATTGGGCCATACAAGTATGTTTCAAATAAACAAACTTGTAAAGAAAGAATTAGTAAGAGGTCTCCCTTTGATAAAGTTTGACAAACACATCACTTGTGATGCTTGCCAAATGGGAAAACAAACAAAAAAGTTCTTTTAAACCAAAGGAAGACATCTCTACTAAAAGACCACTTGAGTTACTACACATTGATTTATTTGGTCCAACAAGAACTCAAAGCCTAGTTGGTAAACATTATGGTTTAGTAATTGTGGATGGCTATACTAGGTTTGGTTGGGTTTTATTTCTTGCACACAAAAATGAAGCTTTTTCAGCCTTTGAACCTTTTTGCAAGAAACTTCAAAATGAAAAGGATTTAAAAATTTCTTCTATAAGAAGTGATCATGGAACTAAATTTGAAAATAATTTGTTTGAATCCTTTTGTGAGGAATTTGGAATATCTCACAACTTCTCTTGTCCAAGAACACCACAACAAAATGGTGTTGTGGAAAGAAGAAACAGAAGCATACTTGAGATAACAAGAGCTATGCTTTGTGAGAGTAATGTTCCAAAATTCCTTTGGGCTGAAGCGGTCAATACGGCTTGCAACATTTTGAATAGAACAATCATAAAAATTTTTTTGAAGAAAATCCCTTATGAACTTTGGAAAGGCTACCCACCAAACTTAGATTACTTGTATATCTTTGGATGCAAATGTTTTGTTTTAAATAACAAAGAAAATTTGGGTAAATTTGATCCAAAGGCTTAGAGTCCATACATGTTACATTTTGTGATACTAACTTGGTGCAAAGCATTTTGGAAGATTGTGATGCAGGAAATCAAACTCAAAAGGAGGATGAATCTGCTCAAAATCATGGAAAAGAAAATTCTGGACAAGCTGAACCAGAAACTGCGAATGCTGAAAATTCAAGAGACAATTCCATTTTGTCTCATGAATCTGAAGGAAATCCTGCAGCCAGCAGTGCCCAGAATCCCTTGGTGACTGAATCTGCCTCCAAGTCCACCAGACCTCGTGAGTAGAGATTCTTAAAGAATTATCCTGAGGAATTTGTCATTGGGGACGTCTCTCATGGAGTGCAAACAAGGTCTTCCACTAGAAAGGCAAATGAAGGATCCAACATTGCCCTTCTATCACAGATAGAGCCTCAAAACGTTAAGGAAGAACTTAGTGACCCATCTTGGGTTAAATCTATGGAGGATGAGCTTCTTGAGTTTGAAAAGAACCAAGTATGGACTTTGGTTCCAAGGCCAAGTGGAAAGAAAGTGACCGGCACCAAATGGATATTTCGGAACAAGCTGGGAGAAGATGGTAGCATTGCAAGAAATAAGGCAAGGCTAGTGGCTCAAGGATATGACCAAGAAGAAGGAATAGACTTTGATGAATCCTTCGCCCCTGTTGCCCGAATGGAAGCCATAATACTTCTCTTAGCTTATGCTGCATTTTGTGGTTTTAAATTATATCAAATGGATGTGAAATATGCATTTTTGAATGGTGTGATAGATAGAGAAGTGTATGTGGAGCAGCCTCCTGGTTTTGAAAATAAAGTTCATTCTAATCATGTTTTCAAATTGTCTAAATCTCTCTATGGTTTAAGACAAGCTCCTAGAGCTTGGTATGAGAGACTTAGCTCTTTTCTTTTGAAAAATGGTTTTCAAAGAGGCACCACTGACACAACTCTATTCATCAAAAACTCTAATGATTCTTTTATTCTAGTCCAAATATATATTGATGACATTATTTTTGGATCAGCAAATGAATCCCTTTGTTCTGAATTTGGAAAACTCATGACAAGTGAATTTGACATGAGTGTGATGGGTGAACTTAATTTCTTCCTTGGGCTGCAAATTAAACAAACTGAAAAAGGTATTTTCATTCATCAAGAAAAATATGCCAAGGAATTAGTTAAGAAATTTGGTATGGAAAATGCCAAACCCATGGGAACACCCATGCATCCTAGTTCTAAGTTAGATAAGGGAGAAGCTGAGAAAGATGTTGATGAGACTAGGTATAGAGGAATGATTGGTTCTCTTATGTACTTAACTTCCTCTAGACCCGATATTGTGCAAAGTGTTGGATTGTGCTCTAGGTTCTAATCCAAACCTAAAGAGTTACATCTTTCTACAGTTAAAAGGATCATTAGATATGTTCATGGCACATCTAATTTTGGTCTATGGTATCCTAAGATTGATGATTTTTCTGCAGTTGGTTATTATGATGCAAATTTTGCTGGTGATAGAGTTGATAGAAGGAGCACTTCAGGCCTATATTGTTTTCTTGGGAAGTCCTTAAATGTTTGGTCAAGTAAGAAGCAACCAACAGTGGCCTTATCCACTGCAGAGGCTGAGTATATAGCCGTTTCTTCTTGCTGTTCTCAGCTTTTATGGTTAAAAACACAGCTTGCTGATTACAAATTAAAGGCTGAAAATATTCCCTTGATGTGTGATAATATGAGTGCCATTAATATTTCTAAAAATCCAGTTTTGCATTCAAGGACGAAGCATATTGAAGTGAAATTTCACTCAATAAGAGAACATGTCCAAAATGGGGATATTAGTATTCAATTTGTTAAATCTGAGGAGCAATTAGCAGATATTTTTACAAAACCATTAGCTGAGGATAGATTATGTATGCTTAGGACTTGTCTAGGAATTTTGAGTTATGATTCTTTATTTGAAAATTGCTGATGTATTTGCTGGAGATTTTTGTCTCATAAACAGGTATGAGACAATTCTGGGTAGGTGATAAACGTCTCCATCAAGCCAGTGTGTTCTAAGCTTGTTTCAAATGAAAGATAATCTGGGCCAACCTCAAAATCAGATCTAGAGTGGTCCATTGTGTTTCCTTAAATCCAATTATCTCTGGGCCCATATGTGAATGTTACATTTTTGGTTGATGGGCTGTGTGTTTATTTTTAATAATTTTTCATTTAATGTTTATAATCCAAAAAAATTTTTCAGTTTATTTTTTTGGTTTTTCAAAATTTAAAATTCATTTCTTATTTTATTTTCAAATCAAATCAAATCTTAAATTTTTGAGGTCAGGTCTTTTCATGTCATTTCAAAAGGTGATGCAGTTGCATGGTTTTGGAAAACCACTTTTGGGTACGGTTACCAACACTCCCTCTCTTCCCTCCATAACTTCTCCTCAAACCCTTCGATTTCTTCTCTCTCACTCCACTGCCTCTCTTCCATCAAAAGCCTTAATCTAACCAAAATGAGGAAGAAAGTTATTGCTAAAAGAGCACCGCGTTAGAAAATCCATAAACCTCCAGGATATCCTAGACCATCAACTCGTTCTCAAGACACCACTTTTACTCCTTCACCCTCTCCTCCTACCTCTCCTCCTCGCACTGTTCCTATGGCGCGAACCAAGACCACTCCAAGGTACCCTGCTCTTGCCAAACCGACGCCACCAACTAAGGCAACGCCATCCAAACCAAGTTCCTTAAAACCTAGTTCATCCAAGGGTAAGTGTCCTGCTGTTGAAGACCCTGTTCCTGAGATAACAAAACCTAAGTCAAGGTCTGTTCCTGTGCGTTCACAAAGAGGTAACCCTCATCACCCTCTCAAATCTGTTAGAGAACCAGACATTGATCCTTTTGCTCACAAATCACACTTCATGACATCTCACTCAGATTATAACCTCCATCGTTTCAAATCTGCCATGAACCATGATTTTTACGAGGGAGTTATTCAGCATCATACTCTATGTCCCTCTTTTCTTGCTGATTTACCAGATTTGAAAAAGAAAGGTTTTTCTTTTGTTGAAAATTTGGAATTTTTAGACTGAAATCACCTTTTCAAAATCAAAAAACATGTATATCATCAGTTAGTCAAAGAATTTTATGCAAACATGACTTATCATGAAGGAAGTGTGCATTCTTATGTTAAGGGCAGAGACATTATCTTGAATAATGAAACTATCAGTGAATCCTTGAAGTACACTGATGTTGGGCCGTGTGCTTATACATCTGTGAAGTGGGATGAATGTGTTGGTATCTCTTACAATGATGCTCTAGCTCACATTTGTGAACATGTTTCCTTAATTGATGGCATCACACCCACTCACAAAGCCCTCGGATATGAACGTGCTCAGTTGCACCGTATTGTCAACCACATTTTAATTCCTCAAAGTGGTTCATATCAAAGGGTTTCTTACACTGACACACTTGTTTTGTATGCCCTAATCACTAAAACAGAAATCTCTTTTGCCTATTTGATGGCTAGATACATGTTTGATTCTGTTAGAAGTGTGAAGGATAAAGCACTACCTTATGGCATGTTTTTGACTTGCATATTTGAGACTTTTGGTGTTGACCTGTCAAATGAGGCTTATGAAAATAAACATTCATACCTAAAAGGGGGTGGTTCAGTGAAACAGCAAAAAGGACCAACTCGATCTGAGAGAGTGGTTCTAGATGATGATGATGAAGAGTACATCCCAGATGACTCTCCTCCTCCTTCCACTGAGGGTACTTCCATTTTCACTGGGAAGAAATCTGCTCTGCTGAATGTGGTCAAGGATGTTGCTCAAGAGTTTGTTTCCCAATCAAATCATTTGATTGCCATGAGCAAGGAACAAAGGAAGCTACTTCGGAGGGGGATGGTTCTGATGCCTAGGATTTGTCTCATAAAAACTGATGCTGCTGCTCTCTTTTTGTCTCATGAACTCTGTTTCTTTAGCTACTTTTGAACTATTTTTTTTTTGGATGACTGTAATAACTCTAGATATTGCTGCACCTTTGGTAGTTTAGTCAGTACTTTACACTATGGACTAACTCTTTTCTGCAGGATGCAAGACTTTGTTTTAGTTGATCTTGCTTTTTATCCACCCTTGATGACAAAAGGGGAAGTAATAGCAATAGGATAATAGATCCTAGTACTTCTTTTGGGATTTTTGCTACATTAATACTTGAGTTTGCATGCTGAATATTCTTTGCTGCATTAATACTTGATTTCACATGCTGAACCAGTTTACTGATGGTATTAGCTTGATATTGGGCTGATTATGTGATGTTGCTTATTTGATATCCCTTAGTCAAGATAAATGTATTTTAGCTCTTTATTGTGCTCTCTTTAAAATCAAAGAAAATTAGGAACAAAGAGGAAAGCACAAATTCAGGGGGAGCTAATCTTGAAAAGAAAAAGGGGAGTAACATAAAAGCAAATGACAAAAATCAAAGGGAGTTTCTATACCTTACTCAATTTATTTCCTTTTGATCATTGCTTAAACCATGTTTGTCATCAAGGGGGAGATTGTTGAGTTAAGAAATTAACCAAATTAATTAGTGATGACAAACATTATTTTTGGGCAAAATAAATAATTAGTGTTGATTATTTATATCTACTTATTAACAAATTGTTTATTGTTGCAGGCCAAATTTCAATAGCCCAAATGGAATAAAAAGCAATCAGCAAGGTTATTGGGCTGAAAGCAAAATTAAGAGCCTAAGGAAAAGCAAAGAAAGAAGCCAAAGAAATCAAATCGGGCCAAGCATACCAATACCCGATTCAAGCCCGATCTGGTTTCAGAAAAGCAAATCCCTCTCTTTTGATTAACCAAAAGCAACGTTCATCTCTCTCTCTCTTACCAAGTCAAATCAGTTTCAGAAAAGTAAGAAAGAGAAAGAGAGAAATAGCTTATTCACCAAGATAGTCACCAAAGAAGCAAGAAAGAAAAAACTAAGCTTGAAAGGCAGAAGTCATCTCAACAAATCCAAACCAAATCAAGCTTAGGTTATAGGTAAATCTTTTCCTCATACATGCAACTCGGTCTAATCTCTTCTTCCCAACTCTCTGCTCTATCCGAAATGGGATACATGGGAAAGAGGATTTCTGTTCTTCCTTGGTATGTATCTACGGTCTTAAACAAGACTTGGGAACCAAGTTGGTTTTCAAGGGCTCAGATCAAGTTGACCATTGGAAGATTTCTATGGTTGCTGTTTTATGGCTTTCGGCCAAGATGAGGAAGTCAGAAGGAGAGTTTCTATTCTGAGGATTATTGAGAAAAAGTGAATCTGTGGTTGGTGAAGCTCAAGGCTCAAGGTGTTGACCTTGGGAGAAGGTCCCAGCAACATGCAAGGAGAATAAAAGAAGACTTCTTGCTCATTCAGAACCAAGGAGAGAAAACCAGAGTTTGTGAGTTGTGTTCTGAAGAGAAGTTCCTCTACTTGGATAATGCTTTCTTTCAAAGAAGCATTTGGCCAATACTGAAGAACTCAATCTGAGGTTTGCGAATCTGGTTATGCACATAGCTAAGAGGCTGTTGATGAAGTCAATCTCCTTCATGTTTTACTGATTGTAATGTACTTTTCTAAGTTTATCTTTCTGTAATTTCTTGTGAGAAAAGGCATTGTGAGAAAGCTCAAGTAAAAGCCATGAGTGGAAAAAGGCTGAGTGATACACTTGCGAGAAAAGTCTAGAGTTATTTTCTGATTTTTTTAGGTTGGTTAAGTGTCGTGTATCCTGTACCTGTTTGGTATCCCTTTCTTAGTTGGGTTAGCACTAAGAGTGAATAGTTAGAAGTTAGCATAGCCAATGTCAAGTTAGGTTAGAACTTGAGTGTGAAATTGGTGTATGTAATACTGTTAATTATAGTGAAATTCTTCCATAATTGTGGAGGAGACTGGATGTAGGTTGCAAAGCACAAGGCAACCGAACCAGGATACATGCTGGTGTTCACTTTTCTCTTCTCTGCTGAGTTCTGTTTTCTGATATTCATGAGACAAAAATAAATTGTCTCATAAATTTCTGCTGCTGAGTTCAAACAGAATCAGAATTGTAATTTTTTTTAAAAGGGTCATAACAACAACTTAAAAGGAAGGCATAGATTCAACACCCCTTCTCTAAGCTTACCACAACCTTCAGAGAAGAATTGAAGGAGGAGTGAATTCAAGAAGAACGAAAGAAATTGAGAAGAAGAGTTCAGAGGTTGAGAGAAGAGAAGAGAAGTTTCTAGAGAAAGTTTTGGTGAACTGAATTAGTTGAATCTGAACTAACTGAACTGTTCATTACAAAGTGCACTATATATATAGTGTAGTGAGATATAAGGACAGATGGCAACTAACAGAATTTAGCTAAATACTATTAACTAATCATTAAGTAATCACTAACTGACTCAATTGGTTCTCATAACCTCTATCAGTATAGACACAAGATTAATTAGATAACAAATTGAATTTTACTTAATATGTTATTTTCTGCTCATATTTTTTCATTAATTATTTTACTTTTTATATTTACAGTAAATATTGAATGTAAAAGAAAAAAATAATATTGAATGTTATCTATTTTATTATTGAACTTAAAAATAATATTGAATTATATCAAATTTAAGTTCTATAATTAATAATAACATGATAGTATAATTTTAAGTTGTATAATATAATAGAAAAATATAACAATTTATGTATGCTTTCTATATAGCAATAATATTATATATATTTATATATCTCCTCTTTTAGCTTTTTTTTTAAAAATGTTGGCATATAATTAATGTTGATAACATATATATTGAATAAGTATCTCTATTGAATTAATCATAAAGGTTAATAAAATATAATGGCATAAATTTCATCTAATTATAGCAAGTATCTCCATTGAAAATATTTGCTAATTATTATCGTGTATAATTAGTGTGTGTGTATATATATATATAAAGATTAATAGTGAATTGTTACAATTATTTATCATTTAGAAAATTCATACCTCAGACATAGATCTTCTTCTGTTTATTATTTTTCATACCTAAGAAATACTAACTACGATTCTATCAATAGTGTTACCTATGGTAGATTATGTAATGAAAAAGTTTAGAAATATAAAGGCAAAAATTATAAGGTTATGAAAAGTCCCATTCAAATTTGACAAGAACAAGATGATATATTGAATTGTTACAATTATTTATCATCTAGAAAATTCGTACCTCAAACATAGAACTTCTTCTGTTTATTATTTTTCATACCTAAGGGATACTAACTACGATTCTATCAACAGTATTAGCTATGGTAGATTATGTAATGAAAAAGTTTGAAAAATAAAGGCAATAATTATAAGGTTATGGAAAGTTCTATCCAAATTTGACAAGAACAAGACGACTTATATAGGAATGGTTCTCATGGATGAAAAGGTAAGTTGATTATTTTCCATGATTCTTTCAAGTAATGTTAGGTCCATTTTATAAATATTTTTTGTTCATATTTTAAGTTTATTTGATAAGTAAACCCTTGCATGAATAAAAGACAGTGTGATTTTATAGATTTATAATAAGTGTGTACTAATAGCCTTTATATTTAATTTATTTTATAGTGTGATAATAGCCAATATATTTGTTGGTAGATTTAACTATTACTATATTATTTATGATCACATTCGATATATATGTCTAATTTATTGAAGAAAGTATATTATTAAAACCGATTAATAACTATTTTAGAGTTAATCTAATTAACACGATTAAAAAAAACAAACCATGCATAACATATTACTTTTTTATTAATCAAATTATTATAATTTAAATTAATTTAAAAAAATAATTTAAAATTATAATTTCAATCTTATCACGTGCATGGCATGGTGGTGGACGAAATTGTGATTCAATTGTTATTCCATCTTGCAAAATTCATTGCTTTTCATTCCCTGGTAATGGCGCCAAAAACATGATGCCAATACCATAGTTCACAACTCCGTTCAACTTAACCAGCAAGTGTACTGGGTCATCCAAGTAATACCTTACGTGAGTAAGGGTCGATCCCACAGAGATTGTTGGTATGAAGCAAGCTATGGTCACCTTGTAAA
>NC_029780.3:24914871-24926043 GCF_000817695.3 Arachis duranensis | reverse complement strand
TTAGACTTTCCGGATCCTCATGAATGCCGCCATCTATCTAGCTTATACCACGAAGATTCTGTTGGGGAATCTAAGAGATATGCGCCCGGCCTAAGGTAGAACGGAAGTGGTTGTCAGTCACGCGCGTTCATGGGTGAGAATGATGATGAGTGTCACGGATCATCACATTCATCAAAGTTAAGTGTAACGTATATCTTGGAATAAGAATAGAAGAGAATTGAATAGAAAGTAATAATAATTGTATTGAAACTTGAGGTACAGCAGAGCTCCACACCCTTAATCTATGGTGTGCAGAAACTCCACTGTTGAAAATACATAAGTAAAAGGTTCAGGCATGGCCGAATGGCCAGCCCCCAAAACGTGATCACAAGATTCAAAATACAATCCAGGATCTGGTCAAAGACTCTAATACAATAGTTAAATGTTCTATTTATAATACACTAGCTCCTAGGGTTTACATGAGTAGGTAATTGATGCATAAATCCACTTCCGGGGCTCACTTGGTGTATGTTTGGGCTGAGCTTGATCATTTCACGAACTGAGGCTTCTCTTGGAGTTGAACTCCGAGTTATGACATGTTTTTCAACTCCGGATCATGACGTTTTTCTGGCGTTTAACTCCAGACAGCAGCATGTACTTGGCGTTCAACGCCAAGTTACGTCGTCAATTTCCGAATAAAGTATGGACTATTATATATTGCTGGAAAGCTCTGGATGTCTACTTTCCAACGCCGTTGAGAGCGCGCCAATTGGAGTTCTGTAGCTCCAGAAAATCCATTTCGAGTGTAGGGAGGTCAGATTCCAACAGCATCAGCAGTCCTTTTGTCAGCCTTTTTCAGAGTTTTGCTCAAGTCCCTCAATTTCAGCCAGAATTTACCTGAAATCACAGAAAAACACACAAACTCATAGTAAAGTCCAGAAATGTGAATTTAACATAAAAACTAATGAAAATATCCCTAAAAGTAGCTTGAACTTACTAAAAACAACCTAAAAACAATGCCAAAAAGCGTATAAATTATCCACTCATCACATGGATAATTACACTTGTTTAAAACAATAAATGAGATCACCATTATATAAGTCATTTAATTTGAAATAGCATAATTTGTGATTATAATTAATATATGTTGGTCCGGCCATTACAAATCCTATGTCATAAATCGGCTTTATCACTCATAACTCGCCATTATTCACATCTATTACCCAGATATTTGGCGTTATAAGTCGACATTTTAGTCATTACTCGGCAATTTACGTTATTAATCAGCGTTGCAGTTACAAATCAAGAATCAATGTCATTTATCAAAAACTAACGTTACAAATCAGCTTAACGGACTGCTTCACAAAAGTGAAACATCTAAACCCTTATTATTGCTCTTTAATACAGGCAATAAAGCAGGAACATAACCGATTTACACACTATCACCTATAAAAGGTATGATCTTCTATCCTGAAGACACATTGAATTCTCAATACTAACTTAAGCTTCAGAGTGCCTTTGCAGGTACACTCTCCCCTATTTCTTGCTCAAAGCTCTACGCAATTGGACACCCTCTTAGAGTAAAGCTCGGGTTATCATAAGGCTTGAAGGTCGGCCCCGAAAGTAATAACTCGGTGTCGACTCCCAGAGACTGAGCTCTCCCTCCAGGTATCCATACAAGAACAATTGGCGCCCACCGTGGGGCCGAAAATATAAGCCTCTTTCTCTATATTATTGGCCTCGAGGTTCCCGTTTTGAAGTCATGGCTGAACAACCTCCACCCTCGCCATTCGAATTGCTCCAGATGGTGACGGAGTTGCGGCAAGTCATGGCTGAGGAGAACCAAAGAATGGCAAATCAAATTGCCAACTTGAATAACACTCAAACCGAAAACAATGACCGACAAGAACGGACAGAAGAAGCCGAGCAGCAGTCAGGGCCAACACATGTCTCAGACACTGCTCGACAGGAAGGGGAGCAGCCCGAACATAATGAGGACACTCAGAAAAACATCAACAATGACGATCAGGAAAGCTGCCCTGGACCATTCATGGCGGAGGTGATGAACTTCGTGCTGCCCCGAAGATTTACTCTGCCAACCACCCTAATCCGAAGAAATACATCAAAAAGTTCACCTCCATAATGATAGTAAACGGTGCATCTGATAAAGTTTTATGTCGTTGTTTTCCATCTTATTTAGACGGTCCTGCACTTGATTGGTTTTGTTCTTTGCCTGCAGGTTCCATTTCTCGATTCCGAGACATATCAAAACCCTTTGAGGAGCACTTTGCTGGATCCGCCATCTACCTCCACGACTCCGATTACCTGAACACAGTCAAGCAAGGCCAGCATGAAAGCCTCAAGGACTACATGACGCGCTTCACAAAGATAGCCATAAGCATACCCGACCTCCACCCCGAGGTAGAACTACACGCCATAAAAAGTAGATTAAGACCAGGAAAGTTCCAGGAAACTATTGCTGTAGCCAAACCAAAAAGTATGGCCGAATTCCGTGAAAAAGCTAAAGGACAGATTGACATCGAAGAGATCCGACAAGCTCGGAAAATAGAAAAGCCTCACTATAAAGACGACGACAAGTCACGGGACAGCAAGAAGAATTTCAAACCAATCCCACGATATGTTACCTACACCAAATTCAACACCAAGCGCGATGACATCATCAAGGAGATCTTGAATTCGAAGTTAATCAAGCCACCACGGAAAGCTGGCAATTACCCAGATTCAAAGGGCACTGACCGATCAAAATACTGCTCTTTTCACCAGAAGCACGGACACAATACCGACGACTGCGTCATCGCCAAAGACATGTTGGAGCGATTAGCTCAGTAAGGTCATCTGGACAAATTCATAAGCGGCCACATGCAACGGCGAGCACCTCCTCCAGGAGAACAAAGCTCGGCTACACAACATAACCGAGATAGAGACCGACCGAACAATATCCATCCTGAACTACCATCATGTACAATTAACTGTATTTCTGGAGGTTTTGCAGGTGGAGGAGCCACAAGTTCGGCAAGGAAAAGATCTTACCGAGCTATCCTTTCCATCAACGCCGATCAAAGTCAACAACAGTTGCCGCCTACATCTCCACAGATAACATTCCAGACAGCCGATCATGACAACAGCGTAGCAAATCTGGATGATCCCGTCGTAATCTCCCTACAGCTCGGAGATCTCCAAATTAAAAGGGTGTTGCTTGACCCAGGCAGCAGCGCCGACGTTCTCTTTTACTCGACTTTTCAGAAAATGAAACTAAGCGATAAGATCATCCGACCTTCCACTGGTGACTTGGTAGGATTCTCAGGTGAGCAAGTCCCAGTTATGGGCTCTGTGTGGTTTCAAACCACACTCGGTAAGTTCCCTTCGTCAAAAACTTCAAACATTCAATACTTAGTTGTTGATTACTTCAGTCCCTATAATATTATACTTAGCGGACCTTTCTTAAATAGGTTCGGCGCAATAGTATCTATAATTCATCTTTGTGTTAAGTTTCCTTTGTAGGATAACACAATTGCAACCATTCATAGTGATGCCCGAGAGGCCAGGGAGTGCTACAACAATAGTCTCAAAAGACCTCACCGTAACACAAAAGCCCAGGTCCACAATATCGGCAACATGAACAACCAACACATGCTGGCCGACCTTGATCCTAGAGCAGGAACACTGGAAAGGCCGACTCCAACAGAAGACCTAGATAAAATCTACTTCACAAAAAACACGGATAAGTTCACATACGTCGGCTCAACATTATCTTCAGAAGAAAAATCTTCATTCTGAGCATTCTTACAACAAAATGCCGACCTGTTTGTGTGGACCCTAGCTGATATGCCAGGCATCAATCCATCCATTATATCACACAAGTTAGCATTAGATCTATCTATCCGACCTGTAGCACAGAAAAAGAGAAATCTCGGGCACGACCAAAAGCAAGCTTCCCTACAAGAAACCCAGAAGCTCATCAACGCGGGCTTCATCCGAGAAATCAGATTCACAACATGGCTGGCGAACGTCGTCATGGTTAAAAAACATAACGGTAAATGGCATATGTGTGTTGATTTCACCAATCTCAACAAAGCATG
Source organism: Arachis duranensis (assembly GCF_000817695.3). Lineage (NCBI taxonomy): Eukaryota > Viridiplantae > Streptophyta > Magnoliopsida > Fabales > Fabaceae > Arachis > Arachis duranensis. The sequence goes on along the minus strand of NC_029780.3, from coordinate 24,921,964 downwards.
CCCCAAAGATTTATATCCTTTACCCTCTATTGATTGTTTAGTTGATAATGCCTCTGGTTTTGAAAAACTCAGCTTCATGGATGGAAAAACTCAGCTTTATGGATGCATATTCTGGTTATAACCAGATCCAAATGCACCCATCCGACCAAAATAAGACATCCTTTATTATTGAATATGGAAACTATTGTTATAAAGTCATGCCATTTGGCCTTAAGAATGCAGGTGCGACATATCAGCGTCTGATGGACAAAGTCTTCACCAAACAATTCGGCAGGAACATCGAAGTCTACGTAGACGATATGGTCGCCAATACAAAGATCGGCAATAATCACCTTGACGACCTCACAGAAATCTTCGGACAGCTAAGAAAATACAACATGCGGCTAAATCCCGAAAAGTGCGCATTTGGGGTTCAAAGTGGTAAATTCCTCGGCTTCATGCTCATTAGCCGAGGTATTGAGGCTAATCCTGAGAAATGTCGAACTATTTTAGAGATGACAAGCCCACAAACCATCAAGGAAGTCCAGCGGTTAACAGGGAGACTTGTTGCACTTTCTCGATTCTTACCTTGCCTAGCTTCTAAATCTTCCTATTTTTTCCAAACTTTAAAAACAAAAAAAAGCTTTCCAATGGACTAATGAATGTAAACAAGCATTTACAACTTTAAAAGAAACTCTTTCAAAACCACCAATTTTACACACACCCCTACAAGGGGAGCCACTATTCTTATATTTGTCTGTCACTAACTGGGCTATAAGCTCTGCACTTGTTGCAGAAAGGGAGAAGAAACAGTTCCCAATCTATTTCACCAGCAAGACCTTACAGAACGCCGAGCTTCGTTACCCGAGCATTGAGAAGCTGGCACTCGCACTTGTCTTCTCAGCCAGAAGACTCCGACCATACTTTCAGAGCCATGAAATCCATGTTAGAACAGATCAACCTTTGTGACAAGTGCTGCAGAAGCCTGAACTGGCTGGCCGACTAGTCAAATGGTCGGTGGAACTTTCGGAATTTGATATCAAGTACGAAGGCCGAGCATCCATCAAATCACAGTTTTTGGCCGACTTTATTGCCGAGTTCTCAGTACTAAATATAACTGAAAATTACATCGAATGGTCTTTATACGTTGATGGATCCTCCAACCCACACGGGTGTGGCGCAGGTATTATACTTGATGATGGCCACGGCAACGTCATTGAACATTCCCTCAACTTCTCATTTAAAGCAAGCAACAATCAAAGTGAGTATGAAGCATTAATTGCCGGCCTTAGACTCGTGGCCGACCTTAACATCACCGAACTTAAGGTATATTGCGACTCCTTACTTGTCGTCCAACAGGTAAACAACCTATACCAAGTAAAAGACCCCTTGCTCTCTAAATACCTGGATGTTGTACACAATTTACTTTCAAAATTTACCAAATATGAAATACAGCACATACCAAGGGAGAGCAACGGTCGAGCTGACATTCTGTCTAAGCTCGCCAGTACTCAACCAAATAGGTCATCGCTTTATCTGTCAACACTACTCAATCCAAGCATTGAACTAACACATGTCTTAAGTGTAACACAGGAAGCAGATTGAAGATCCCCATACATACAGTATCTCCAGACAGGGGTCTCGCCAGGCGACGTCGAAAATACTCGTCATTTCCGTCGCCAAGCCTCATTTTTTACAATATATAATAATTGCCTATATCGACGGGAATTCTCCCGTCCATTACTAAAATGTCTTTGCAGAATAGAGGCTGAGCTTGCACTTACTGAGGCACATGAAGGGATCTGTGGTACACACCTCGGAGCCCGAAGTTTGTATTCAAAAATCCTCAGAGCTGGATTATATTGGCCGACAATACGACAAGATTGTCAGGCAAAAGTCAAAAGCTGTAACAACTACCAAAAACACAGTCCGATTACACATCTCCCAGCCGAACTCCTACACTGTTCCGAGGTTAGTTGGCCATTCAACCAATGGGGCATAAATATCCTCGGACCTTTTCCAACAGCAGTAGGTTAGGTAAAATTCCTTGTGGTAGCAATTGATTATTTTTTCAAATGGATAGAGGCACAGCCTCTAGCCAAGATTACATCACAACAAATGCTTTCCTTTGTTTGGAAATATATTATTTGTCGATTTGGCATTCCTCGGCACATTATCACAGATAATGGTCACCAGTTTGCCGATCAAAAATTTACATCTTTCTTGCAGAACTTGAAAATCAAACACCACTTCTCATCAGTCGAGCACCCACAAACAAATGGGTTAGCTGAAGCCGCAAATAAAGTAATATTACATGCTCTAAGAAAGAAACTAGATGATGCAAAAGGCCTCTGGATCGAGCTTATCCCAGAGATCACATGGGGATACAATACAACAATTCACTCAACCACAAAGGAAACACCTTTCCGCTTGGTCTACGGCTCAGATGCAATGATACCAGTCGAGATCTCCCAATCCTCACTGCGCACAGAACTGGCCGACCTAACTACACACGACATAGCTCGGCAAACCGAACTTGATCTCATTGAAGAACTCCGATCATCCGCAGCAATCAAACATTTAGCAATGCAATAGCACATTGCCAGTAGATATAACCAAAGACTTCAACCAAGATCTTTCCAAGTCCACGACCTTGTACTCAGAAAAACAGAACAAGCTAGGAAACCACCAGCACATGGCAAACTAGCAGCTAATTGGGAAGGCCCTTACAGAGTCACAAAAGTAATCGGCAATGGAGCCTATCACCTACAAACACTAGAGGGTAAAGATCTCCCTAGCACTTGGAACGTCTCTTCCTTAAAGTTATATTACAGCTCAGGGACAGGCGGGTACTCTTTTTCCTACTGCCAAGATTTTTCCCACAAGGGTTTTGCTTGGAGAGGTTTTAACGAGGCTAGCCTACCTGGGCCCTAGACATCAAGGGTTCTTTAATAAGTAGATCCCCTACTTTATCACATCAATATTTTTTCCATTTCATTTAATATACATATCATTTTCACCTATACTATCAGTCCGACCAATCAGATACTATTAACACTGATCAAATAATAAAATAGGTCATTCGGAACCTATCAGTCAAACCGACTGCCGACCTTAACACGAAATCCGATTAACTCGGAAGCAAACAGTCAATACGACTGCTGACCTTAAAACGGTATCCGATTAACTCGGAAGCAAAAAGTCAATCTGACTACCGACCTTAAAACGGAATCCGATTAGCTCGGAAGCAATCAGTCAAATCTGAACAGTACCTATCACTCAGTCAAAACGACTGCCGACTTTAAATCTGAATCCGCCAACACAGTATACCTGATCTACATAGGAATCCGATCATTCACACAAAACTCCAATCCAAATTGGAAACCGATATTTCAAACTTTCCCAAAAATTTACCAATTCTGTTTAACACGCAATCATTCAAAATTTACCTACCATACAAAACATTCGATACTAATCGAAAGCCATATCATTCGGAATAAACACCAATCAGAAATTACGCAACATCCACCTATCAATATATATGTTTTCATCAAAGTTAACATAACCAAAAACAAAATAAAACTGTTTCATAGACAGCATAGTCAAAAGCTCACTACAGGAGCAAAGTTACCCAACAAAATACATGTTTTAACCAAACATACACACTAAATCAACTATTTTCATCTGCTTCCTCTTCAGCACCATCATCTTCAACCATAACCCCGTCACGAACAATCTTACCAGGGTCCATCTGATCAAGATCAACATTAGGAGCCAAGAACCTGTCTTGCAGAGAAGCTCTTTCGAATCCCTCAATGAAGGAGTCCAGGATCGCTGTCTCCTTGCTCTTTTCTAAGCTTTTCAATTCTGCAGTCAACTCCACTACCCGAGTACTCATACTAGACAAATCCGCTTCCTTCTTTTTAACATCTTCCATCTCTTTGGCATAATTCTCTTTCATCAATTTTAAATCCTTCTCAACCCGATCTAGCTTACTCTCCAATTCTGAAACCTTGGCAGCCTTCAGCCTTAATTGTTCCTCCAAGTCTGGCTTTTGCTCGGCTACTTGACGATGTTTCTTCTCTCGGCTCCGCCCTAAACTGGCAAGCCTTAGACCTACAACCTTCAACAAACAAATACAGAATTAAACGTGATCACCCACAAGATTATCAAACAAAAGGGTAAAAGATTACCTGCATATACTGATCAACTGCCACATCTCCCACCTCTTCAGCCAAATTAAAATCGGCAGGGGTTTGGCAAACTTCATCAGCAGTAATCATAAAAGGATAATCCTTTCCCCAGAGCGACGACCCCTCACTCCGCTCAACAAAACCATGCAACTTCTTCTGGTTATCATAAAACTTATGAACCTCCTCCATTGGAACATCATCTTTCTCATCATCAGAAACATCAGACAAATCAACCAGATCACCTTTTCTCTTCTTAGCAATAACTTTCCTCCTCCCTGGCCTTGGCTGATCAACCTCGCCAACGCCGACCTTGTCCGCCTTTGACGAAGATACTTCTTTCTCCAAACCTTACTCTTCACCCGAGACCTCAAACTCGCCGCAGATACACCAGGGTATTTACCACCTGAAAAACAAAGAAAATATAAACCTACTCAAAAAACCTCAAATATGACACAACATCCATAATTCAAAATATTACCCAGATAATCTATCACAGCAGCCTTATTCTCCTCCCACTGCAGTATATCATAAATAGAAATCAACTCCTTCCGATCAACTACTTCAGTTAAAAACTCAATTATGCACTCATCTTTTGGACTTATAATCTCAGGTCCTAAAATATTTTGAGGCTTTGAACACCACCAGAGAGGAAATTTTTCCCCCAGATGCTCGTCCACATAGAACGGAAAATCATCCTCATAGCTACTGACCTTAAGGTACATTTCCTTAAAATTCTTAAAAGACGATTTGTACAACTTGAACAAAGCAAACCCCGGAGAACTGTTCAAATTCACCCAGCCACCTTTCCAAACACCCTTCGCCTGAAACAGTGAGAAAAATAACTCCACTGACGGTTTCTATTCCAAATATTCCATAAGAATCTCAAACGCTCGCAGGAAGGCCCAACCATTGGGATGAAGCTGTGAGGGCGCACAGTTCAACTGCTTCAAAACTATACACTTAAAATCACTGAAAGGAACTCTCACCCTTAGCTCCTCCAAAACACAACTATACATAAAGAAATGCTCAAAACCCCCCCTTCTATGAAAAACCCTATCATCAACCGTACAAGGGAGTAGCTCCAATCGAACCCCAGAACTAACCCTAACAACCTTAGACTTATCTATTTCATTCACAGCACCAACATCTAAAAATAGAGAAACACGATCCCTTACATCATCATTCACCCACGCATAGGACCAGTCTACCTCCCCTTTCGTTTCTTTCTCATAACCCATTTGAAAAAACAAAAGCAGAGAAGAAGAAGAAGAGAACACGATTAGACAGAAAAACCAAGTAGAACTAAGAGCACTCACCTCTTTTACTCATTTTTGGCTGAAAATGCTTGAGAAAACACAAAACAGCAAACATGCAAACCTTCAGAATTCCTAACCTTTAATTCCAACACTTTAACCTAAAAAACTCACTTCCACTTCCCATCAAATCAGTCACGTCAAACCCGATAAAGCCCACATTGGAAACACGCAAACTCATTAATGCCATCACTTAGTTATTTTCTCTATCCTAATCATGAAAGCCTACAGTCTCAGTAACTGTTCAATAAAGCACCTTGACCTGGGGGCTACAAGGTAGAAGCACACGCCGAACTGTTAAGTAGCCGACTCATACGCAATTAAAAGCTCAACCTGCTTCATTAAACATTTTCCCAGGCTAAGCTTGGGGGCTGTGATCCGGCCATTACAAATCCTATGTCATAAATCGGCTTTATCACTTATAACTCACCATTATTCACATCTATTACCCAAATATTTGGCGTTATAAGTCGGCATTTTAGTCATTACTCGGCAATTTATATTATTAATCAGCGTTGCAGTTACAAATCAACAATCAATGTCATTTATCAAAAACTAACGTTACAAATCAGCTTAACGGGCTGCTTCACAAAAGTGAAACGTCCAAACCTTATTATTGCTCTTTAATACAGGCAATAAAGCAGGAACATAACCGATTTACACACTATCACCTATAAAAGGTATGATCTTCTATCCTGAAGACACATTGAATTCTCAATACTAACTTAAGTTTCGGAGTGCCTTTGCAGGTACACTCCCCCCTGTTTCTTGCTCAAAGCTCTACGCAATTGGACACCCTTTTAGAGTAAAGCTCGGATTATCATAAGGCTTGAAAGTCGGCCCCGAAAGCAATAACTCGGCGTCGACTCCCAGAGACTGAGCTCTCCCTCCAGGTATCCATACAAGAACATATGTATTACCTACAAACAAATTAGGAAATTAAAATAATTTCCTAACACAATATATATACACAAATATATTAGTGGCTAATTTTAATGTATAAATATTATTTTTATAAAAAAAATACCAAATGATGAATAAAACGAAATAAAGAGAGTATTGTATACAAGGTAATGTGCAAAACATATATTTAAACATAGTAGAAAATAAGAAGCTGCTCCGATTTTTTTTTTTTAATATGAGAAATAAGTAGAGACATGCAAAAAGAGAGATAAAACTTGTAATGGACCAATATTACAATTTTATTCTCATACATTTTTTGAAAGACAAATATATTCATTTACAAAATATAAAACCCAAACATTATACAAATTGTTATAAGATTTTTCCATTGCACTATTTTAAAAATGAGATTAAATTATACTGTGGTTATGATATTTTAAATCTTAAAATTTAATTTCATCTATAATAAAAAATTGTACTACTGTGTAAAAACATACATGTATATGCGTATATATAAAAAGAATATGTTATCTATATTATTGCAGATTATTATTGAAATAGAATTTTTTAATTAAAATATCATAAAAAATATAATTATTATATTCTAATAAAAGAATTATGTAATTAGTTTTTTGCACCAATAAATAAATATATAAGAAAATAATTATACTTTTTAATTTTTCAAAAATATCATATGTTGTGTAA
>NC_029780.3:24903837-24914489 GCF_000817695.3 Arachis duranensis | reverse complement strand
GGGGGGGGTTGGTTTTGTTTGACTCTTCTTCCCACAATCTCATCTCAATTTTCTTCTTTTTATTACCACTTTATGTTGCCAACTATTAACTATAATGCCATGGCCCATGACTCGTTCAAGCAAGAAGGGAACACTTTTCTTTAATTTTTTTCTTCCTCTCCTGAAAAGGTTTGAACCCACAGAAATCTAGCTTACTACATACTAGGTTATTGTTCTTGATGCCTTTAAATAATCATTAATTAGAGCTAATTAACCTGAAAGTGTTTAAAGTCAATAATGACTTCATTGAGGACTGTTTTCTAAGTTAAATAATGGTTGTGCTATCATTGTCACACTTTGGAATTGGACTAGATCTGCGGACGAAATTGAAAGCTTGACTTTGTTAAAATTCGAAATACAAGGCAATTATGATAATGATAGACATTGAGACAAATAATTAAAAGGCAAATTCTGTGGTGACTATAATTTTTATGTTGAATTTGTCGAATTTATTTTTATCCTAAGTTTTAAAAATTAAAAAAATTATTTATTTTTATATTTAAATTTAAATATTAATTTTTATCTTTTTTAATAAATTAAATAAATATATATAAATACCATAACATACCCTGACTTTAAAGTTAGTCACCCAAAAAAAATACCCTGACTTTAAAGTTTAAAAGTTGAAACTCTATTCAATCGTTCGAAATGATACAGTCCACAATTCATCCCATACTTTTGCTATACTATTAGAAAGGATGCCTACTTGTCACAAAATTCATCATCATCTATATATCCTAGTCGCTCAACAAACAAGGTTCAGTCGGTTTTTTATTAGTTTTTTAAAAAAATTATATTTTTTATAATTATAAAAGATTTTTTTTAACATTATCTTTTATTTAATTTTTTTTGACCAAATTAAAATATAATTAAATTTAAATTTTAAATTTTAAAATATAATTTTTTATATTTCTATTAAATCTATGTTGATGGAGCGGAAAAATTATCTTGATGGATATTAATAATTTTTGTTTTCTCTTTAAATTCATAAAAATAATTCAAAAATATAAAATTTTATCAATTAATATTTATTTAAAAAAACTATTTTTAAATCCTAAGCCATCTAACTATAAAGTCATTGCAACCATTATTTTCTAAAATTTCAAAAAAATAAAAACTATTCGTATGTTTATAGTTAGTTGAATGGATAAATAATAGCAATAACATCATAATTTTAACGAATAAAGCAAAATAATTTATCAATTTATATTAAATTATTAATTTTACTTCACCACAAAAAAGTCGTTAAATACTGTTAGATTTAACAACGAATTTTCTATATAAATCCGATGATAACACATTTACAGTTGGATTCAGCGACGGAATAAATGTAATGACATAAATCACGTCAAAAATTTATTACTGACAGATTTTTAGAAGTTGACACTAAGTTTCATTGGATTTAGCAACGGAATATATAACACAATCCGTTGGAAGTTACCGACAGATTAATCTGACGATAAAGTTAATGCCATGTTATAAGTATTTGCGTCGTTTTACCATCGGATTAACCCGACGGAAAGTTTTTTGGAGATTATTCTAAAACAAAACTGACGGTAAAAAAGGTTTTTTTTTCTTTCTTAAAAATAGTCATTTTTCGTCCTTTTTTACCGTAACCCGATAACAAGTATAATTAATACACTGCTTTAAATATGAAGTGAAGTATCAAGCATACAATGTAAAATTACAGAAGGATGGTAATTGATATATCTGAAACAATGTTAATTACATTACATGCTTCTCAAAGTTTGGTAAAGAAATATACATATCATAGAATTATATTTACATTAACCTTATTCAGATTCATTATCTTCCTTTGGTTCACCATCATCATCTTCTAAGAGAGTTTTCTGATCATCGAACTCGTCTTCCTCTTCTTCGTCCACGTCGACCTCGTCTTCTTGAAAATCATGGACCTGTTGTGGTAGTGTGTCGTGATGATATAATCCAAGGTCAATGATATCATCATCTGTGGATGCTGAGTTAAGGATAATCGGCTCACCGGTATCAACTACCATTTTCAAAGGAGTTGGGTCATCAATCTGGTAAGGTTCTTGACCCTCTGTCATATCATCAGACTCGATCCAGCCTCTTGAATTAGTCTTAATCCCAACCACCCAACTAGACCTGCATGAATCCAGATAAGGCATAAAGTATACTGTCATGCATTTTGAGGTAGAATAAAGGGATCATAGTGCCTATATTTCCTAGTTACATTAACTTCAGTGATATCGTAGTCCTTGTGCTTTCGTGTTCCTTGTCATGAATTTGGATCATATAATTCACATTTAAATACGCACATCTTATACGTAGTGTGACAGAAATATTCTAATTCAATTATGTTGTACAACACACCAAACCAATAATAGTAATTCCTTTTATTATCTATTTAATATTGAGCCTTTACGCGTAAATCTATCGATGGTTTTACTAAAACTTATAACTTTTCCAACAAGAACAAACAACACATATTCACATACTTAGTATTAACAATACATTGTAGTATTACATACAAAAGTAATTACAGAACCTACCCCTCTGAAGAAAACTCTAACTAACAAGGCGAGGGAAAATAAATTCTAACAACTCAACTCGTAAACATATTCATTTGTAATAAATTCTAACAACTCAACGCAGCTTCGCAACAAGCCTTCATACTTGTAGCTGAAAGGGGTGAAAATAAGGGGTAAAAATTGGAGTGTTCTTAGTAAGGTCGGGGTTAGGAGTTAAGTTCATTCTATATATACTTGGTCAGCAATAAAGTCAACAAGGTACCATCTAATTCAACAATTAAAGAACACAGAATTCAAACAATTATTTAGCACATCCACAATCACAAAAAATACACTACAAACAAATATGCGCAAACAAGTATGATGCATGTCTATTCCTAGTGCAAGTAATGAGCTCATCTGTCGGTTTCGACCCGCTCCCAACGTAACTCAGCAACCTTTGTCTGAGTTTGGTTTCTAGTGCCAAAATCTCTGTAATTAACCTCCGTCTTACAGGTGTGACTCTCTTGAGCCGATGTATGCAAGCATAACCTCTGTAAGCAACCTCGGTCTTACAGGTGATGCTCTCTCTGGCCTATGTATGTATTGATAACCTCTGTAAGCAACTTCCGTCTTACAGGTGCGACCATCCCCTGGATTGGTCGATGTATCTATGGAAAGTAAATCTCGATAGACTCACTACCATATCTCTACTCGTTTTCAACAGGTAAGCAATCATCTCTGCTTATCTCCTTTTCATTTTGTTCTTTCTTTCTTTTCTTCTCTATTCTCTGCTCTCATGTGGCAGAAGTTCTTTAGATTCTTTTAATCTTTTTCTCTCTGCTCTCTTGTGGCAGAGGTTCTTTAATATTTTTCTTTCCTTTTCTTTTCTTTCTTCTTCTTTTCTTTCCTATTATTCCATAATATAAATTATTTTCGCATTATTCCCTTACCTCTCCCTAAGTGTCTTATGGAAAAGAATTATAAAGTTCTTTAATTAAGTCTGCGCTCTCTAAAGCTTTTAAGATTACTCTTCTTGCTTCCTTTCTCATTAATATTACACATTATAATATTCTTACAAAACAACATCTTTGATAAATACTAATTTTAATAATGGTTTATTTTAATATAAATGAGTAATTTTAAAGAAGTATTTAAAATAATATTTATAATCTTCTTTTAGAATTGAGTTTATAAGACCTTATTTTTAAACTTTTATTAATTACTTTCTAAATTACGAACTTTTTTAATATTCTATTTTTAACCTTAATATTTTATATAATCATATTTGAAACTCTCACTTATTTTTATATTTATAAAAATAATTCTGAATTTTTATAAAATATCAATTTTTACCCTATACTTTATTTATTACTCAAAATATCCGAAAACTTATATAATTACAAATTGTACCTCGATTTTATATACAAATACAATGTTACCCTTCAAAAATAAAGTTTAAATATTAATCTTCCTCTTATACCCAAAACCGAAACCCTTAGTCCTTTCCTTTCAAAATATTACTTGTGCTTTAATCCATTTTTGAGTTTTTCGATTACCAAATTTTTTTCCTCAACTTTTAATTTAATCTTTCAACTACCAAATCTCATCAATTTTCTTAAAATACCTTATGACAACAGTTCCAAAATCATTAAAACAACCACAACTGAACTGTTCCTCATAGACAAATCACAAGCAACAATAATAATTTAACATAAACTCATTCAATCTCAAACAATAATCAACCAAATCAATATTCACTTATCCAATTCACATTTAATTATTATAAAGTTACCAAACCTACCTCCATACGAAATCAAAATAATAGAAATTTCGGAGAAGTTTTTTGACCGAGCTGTTGAAGAAGAAAATGTCAGAAATCGTTTGTGCCTCCTAGAACTCCAATTAACCGAACTCAAGGGGAAGGCGAGCTACGTCACCGTTAATTTTTATCAATAAAAAATAACACCAACACATAAAAAAAAAGAAAATACGAACACTTTTACCAGATTAAATTTTTTATTGGAATTATGAATCTAAGAAATCAAGGCCGAAAACTCGAAGGTTTTCACGATTTCTTTCTTCTCTCTCGGTCACTCGTTTCTCTTTATTGTTCGGTGCTGAAGGAAAAAATAAATGAAGCAGAGTGATGATTAATGGAAATAAAGAAACATGTGTCATATTATATTATATATATATATAAAAGCCACTTGGCTTTTGTTAGTTGGATAATTAGCTTGTTAATTATAGAAATTAGTTTGTCATAGTCAGGTTAATAAAATTAGTTATTCTCACTTATATATATATATGTGTGTGTGTGTGTGTGTGTGTGTGTGTGTGTGTTTGTGTGTGTGTGTGACAGCAAGATTTGTAACAATTAAGAAAAGTAAATGAAAAATACTTAAGGAACTTTTTGCCCTCAATTTTCTCTCTCGAAATATCTCTCTCACCTTCTACAATCCCCTTTCTCTTCTAATCACCAATCGATTCAATCATGGACGCAGAATACAGCAGTTTTAACATGGTGCGGTGAGCATTCCACGGATTGAATCCTTCATTTCTTCTCTGTACTCCCTTTGTACTTTCTTTGTACTCCCACCTCTTAATTTCTTCTCTTTCCTTAAACCTACACTATAGAGTTTGATGAGAGTTTCTCACTCCACGATCTTGTGATTTTGCTGTGGTGAGAACTCCGATCAATGGGATTAAGGGAAGAAGATTCTGAATCAGTCATTTACTAGATTAATTGATCAAAGATTTCAATTCCTACTCCAATGGATTCCAACCACACCCCGAATCTTGGAAGCATCGATCTCCAACTTTTGGCCCAAATTGTGGCGCAAATCACTAATATGCAATCTGCATCGACGAAATCAACTGTGAGCCCTCATCTTGATTTGGCTAGTCCCTATTATTTGCATCTAGCGGACAGTCCAGGTAACCTCTTGATTTCTAGGGTTCTTGATCATCAGAATTATCACAGTTGGTCGCACTATATGCTGTTAGCGCTTAAATCAAAGAATAAATTGGCCTTAATTGATGGTACTCTCCCGAAGCCACCTAAAGATGACTCGTTGTTTGAGGCTTGGGATCGTTGCGATACTTTCGTCGTCTCATGGATTCATCTTTCTCTAAGCAGTGACATTGCTCAAAGCGTAATGGGAACTAGTATAGCCAAGGATTTATGGCAGGAACTCAAGAATCAATTTTATCAATGAGATGTCTTCAAGATTGCTGAGCTCCAAGAGAATTTGTTCTCAATCAAGTAAGGTGATCTGTCTGTCACTCATTATTTCACCAAATTCAAAGGAATTTGGGAAGATTTGGAAACTTTCAAACCCCTCCCACAGTGCAACTGCACACCAAAATGCACCTGTGTCTTTGACACGGTTAGCAATTATCGAAAGGATACTTTTGTGGTGCGATTCTTGAGGGGCCTCAATGAACAATTTAGAAGTGCTCGATCAAACATTATGCTCATAAACCCTCTTCCCTCCATTTATTCTGCCTATTCAATGATGTTGTAACAGGAACGGCAACTTTTGGGTACTGACATTGCTGAGCCGAGCCCTTTGTTGAGCACTGCTTCATCACACACTTTTTAGTCTCGAGGCAGAGGATGCGGAAGAGGCAGTCGAGGACGCGGTCCAAGTGACAGAGAAAGTTCTAAGCTCTGTGCCTACTGTGGTAAAACTAGACATCTCATCGACACTTGCTACCGCAAGCATGGAATGCCTCCACATCTTAAAAAACAGAACCAAATCAATAATCTCACTGCTGAGGATGATGACTGCGGTGAACCAATTAGCTTGTATGAGAATCACGGGGAATCTTCACATGCGAAGTTTGCTTCAGAGCAAAAAGATGCACTACTAGCCCTTTTGCAGCATCATGGAGCCAAGGTCAATCATAATATGAATCAAATTGCTCCAGCCAATGACACCACTTCTGGTGAGCATCACTATGCTGTCATGTCCATTTGTTCACAGCACAATGACTCCTAGTTATCGACACTGGAGCCACCATACATGTGACATATAAGTTAGATGCATTTGATTCGTACCATAAAATCAAACCAGTAAAAGTCAGATTACCAAACAACCAAATCATCATTGCATCTATTGCGGGTCATGTCATTTTCTCAAAATCCTTATACCTTACAAATGTCTTATACATTCCATCTTTTGCATACAATTTAATTTCTATTTCACAACTCATTGCATCACTTGACTGCCAATTTGTTTTCAACAAATTTGGTTGTGAGATACAGGACCTTCCAACATGGAAGATGATTGGAGCAGCTGATTACTCTAATGGCTTGTATACACTGAACACTAGCACCACCATACATAATACACTTCAATGCAACTCACATGACACCACGATGCACAATACTGAACTGTGGCACCTCAGATTGGGCCATGTTCCTTTCAATAAATTGCAACTCTTACATGATTTGTTTCCTTCAATTTCTAGTTCAAACTTTAATAAAATTGTGGCTGCAAAGCCGTGTGATTCTTGTCAATTTTCCAAACAAAAGAGACTATCTTTTTCTACTAGCCATAGCAAATCTAATGCAGTGTTTGACATTATACACATTGATATCTGGGGTCCTTTGAATATTCTTTCTACTGATGGTAACAAGTATTTTCTCACTATAGTAGATGACTACAGTAGATACACTTGGATATTTTTTATGAAATTAAAATCTGAGACAAAAGGACTGATTAAAAACTTTGTAACCCTCATTGAAAATTAATTTCACAAGACTATAAAGTGCATTCGGTCTGACAATGGCAAGGAGTTCTTAATGCATGACTTTTATGCAACCAAAGGCATATTGCATCAAAGGTCATGCGTGGCAACTCCACAACAGAATAGAATAGTAGAACGCAAGCACCACCACATACTGTAGGTAGCTCGATCCATTCTATTCCACTCTGCTGTCCCTAATTGCTATTGGGACTTTGCCGTCGCCCATGCTATCCATTTGATCAATAGATTGCCAAGTTCCATCTTAGAAAATAAAACACCTTTTGAAATGATTTTTAACATCAAACCAGATTTCAAACATTTAAAAGTTTTTGGTTGTCTCACTTATATTTCAACACTTGCAGCTGGTAGGATGAAACTCGATAAACGGGCCAAAAAATGTGTTTTTTTAGGATATAAGGAAGGGACCAAAGGTTATATTGTTTTAGATATACAAAGCAAACAATTATTTGTGTCAAGAGACGTCGTGTTTTTTGAGTCAAGTCTGCCCTTCGTTGAGGCAGCGCTTCCCGCACCTCCTATATCTCACACAATATGTGCTAAGCCCGTTGACCCATTTCTATACACTGAGGCTTATGATGCCACACCACAACATCACGATGACCACAATTCACCCAATATTTCATCACAATTGCCTCTCATTTTGCAAAATTCATGTCATCAGATCACTCACACACCACTGAGGACTCACACGGAGGCTCTCTCACAACCTCCTCCAATAACTCCACTAAGAAGGTCCTCAAGGATCCACAAACCACCACGCCACCTAGCTGATTTTCAGTGCATGCAAACCTCTAAACTTTCTATTACACAATCATCATCATCCTTTTATCCTCTTTCACATTGTATATTGATGATTAGATTTTTGATGGTATAGAATTTCACAAATAAATTCTCGTTGCAAGTATAGTTTCTAAACCAATCAAAAATCTAATCATCAAAATGGCGCCGTTGCCGAGGAATTGCAATGGTGTTGTATTATTGGTTATTGTATATATGTGAATATTGTGAATATGTTTGCTTTTTGCTTCTTTGTTAGTTTTTAGTTTGTTCTCTTTATTTGTTACTATTTTTTGTTTTTGCCCTCTCTTACTATCATGAATTCTCACTTTGGCTATGAGTGTGATTACAATTATGTTGTAGGTGATGAGAACTATAATGAGAATGTGTATCAAGGATGGGATAACCAAAGGTGGGAGGAGCCATATGCATATGATCAATCTTCATGGCAACAACCTCCACCAATGCACTATGAAGAAGAGCCATTCTATGATGCATATCAATCCAATGGATATGGTGAATCTCCTTGTGACTTTCAAGAACCACCACCATATGCTTATGAATCATATCCTCAACATAGCCCTCAACCATACTCACAAGCCTCTTTTCACCAACCACCTTCATATGACCCTAATCTATATCCATCCTACCAACAACCATATGAGCAATATGAACCACACATAGAGCCACCACCATTCCAACATCAATATTTTCAAGAGCCACCTCCTCCACATTATTACCAAGATGAACCACCTCCAATAAATAAAAATTTTCAACCACAAGATGAATACTACTTTTCACCACAACCTCCCATGGAAGAATACTCATACCCATTGATCCAAGAGCCACATGATCATAATCATATAATCCAAGAGGAACAAGAGTCAAGGGATCATCTCAAAGAAGCATTGGATCAATTTCAAGCAACCATGGAGTGTGTTGTGCAACAAGTGGGCAACCATGGGGTGTGTTGTGCAACAAGTGGAAAGAGTGGAGAATATTGAACCACCACAACTCTCCCAAGAAGAACCATCTTCCTACTATAAACCCTTCCCCCAAAATGATGAATCCTTCCATCCACCCCAACCTCTAATGGATGAAACCCTGGGTGTTCTTGTTCAAGGGCAAGAAGAGATGAAAAGGGATGTGCAAAATTTCATGGCCGCCTTGGATGCGGTAACAAATCAATTAGCCTCCCAATGCTTGAACACTCAAGGAACTCTCATGGCTACATGTGGAGAATCAAATGAAGAACATAGCATGAAGGAGAGATTGGAAACTCCGGTGGGAAATGAAGGAAATTGCTTTGTATTGGAACAATTGGAGGAAGCTTTAATTGTTGAAGATAAGGAAGAAGCGGTAGAAGACTTAGGAGATGCGGAGCCTCCATGGGAACATAGAGTTGAAGAAAACCCCTCCGAGATGATTGAAATTGATGCTAGGGAGGAAAGTGCACACTTTCCAAGGCATATTCCATATGAAGACTTGGAAGGGATAGAGAAAGAATTGAGTTCCCTTGGTGATGAAGAGCAAGCATCAAGTCCTAGTGGTGGAGAATCCTTTGAACTTGAAGAACCTTCTCCCGGTGCATTTGAAAGCGTTGTGGAGGTGAACTTCTTTCACCCTCCTAATTATAGTTTGATTAAGGGAAAAGGCTTAGATAGTATTGATGAACAAAGGATTGAATTAGAGAAATCTTGTGAAGAGGTGGAAGTCCTTAGAAATAGAAGGATGGGAGTGGAATACGCTTTGTCAAGATCGTTGAAAGCATTTTTGCCTAGGTTGTCATCTACTCCTTCACTTGGGTGGGTAAAATTCATTTCTATTAGCTTTATTGTCCCACTTGAGTATGGCTTGCTTGAAACGGATGGTCAACTTAGGATGCAAATATGGGATCCGGGAACACATGAGGATCAACATTGGGAGCCCATGGTTTGTGAAGAACTCCATCAAAGCTTGGAGATATTAATCTTGAATGATGGAGCTTATTGGAAGTCCAAGCATTGGTGGAAGTTCCAAGATGAGTACAAGCACAAGCCACCTTGAGAGAAGCTCCCCCTAAGTCCAACTTAAGGACAATAAACAAAAGTGCTAGGTGGGAGACAACCCACCCATGGTAAAATCCTTTCATTTTCTCTTTTGTACATATTGGTAGAATTAGTTTAATTTCTTGTTTTGATTATTTTAATGAGTTTAATTAGTAGTTTAGTATGTTAAATAAGGTTTTATGGTATTTTGGTAGCTGTTTGGAGGTTTGGAATGCTTGGATTGGTGCAAAAACATCGCAAAAATTTTTGAAAAAAACAGAGCACCATCCACGCGTACGCGCACTGCGTGCGTACGCATGCATCAAGCGTTTTGGACCATCCACGCGAGCGCGCCATGCACGCGTATGCGTGGATTGAAAAGTTCCACCTTCCATACCTTGACCCGAGAGTTAGGCCTGCACTGTGCGGAAATTGGGCCTGAGGCACAAACCTCTTTGCGCGCTCGCGCACATGACGCGTACGCGCCACTCTCGAAATAAGCCATCGACGCGCGCGCGCCATGCGTGCGTACGCGTGGATA
>NC_029780.3:24902716-24903668 GCF_000817695.3 Arachis duranensis | reverse complement strand
TTAGTTAGTTAGTTAGTTTGTTAGATAGCTTTAGTTTAGTTTTCATTTTATTTTCTCCATTTTCATTATAAGTGTTGGCTTATTGATCTTGTTTACTACACATTGTTGCCTCTTATTGCCTAAATTCTATTTTAGCATGAATGTTTTTAGATAATCCTTGTTGGACTATTTAATTGAGGTTATATTTTGCTACTTGGTTTTGAGTTTTTCATGCTTACCTTTTAAGAATACCAAGTGATGAGAATTGCATTTGAGCTTGTAACCTTTTTGAATTGCATGATTTGGCCACCATGTGATTTGAACCGTATTCTTTGATTAGGCAATCTCTTGATGGATGATGTTGAGCATTTACCTTAATGCATTGTATTTCATGATTATATCCATCCATATGTTTGACTTGAATGTTTTCATGCTTCTCTAATGCTTGTTTTACCTTACAAGTTTACTTAAAGCATCTCAAGCACACTAGAATAAGTGAAGTGCATGCTTCTTCTGTGATATAACTTTTAGGCTAATGTGTGTTCTAAACCGCGCAATTTAGAATTCACACACTTATTTGTCATTCATGTCACACTAATTCACTCACTTATTTCTAGTGATTTACCTCATTCCAACAATGTATGCTTCCTTGCTTTTATATCTTCTCCTCTTATGGTGTTATATTTTTGTTTTTTATGATGAATGCACCACAAGTAAACATGGAAGCAAGACTAAGAACACGCAGCAATCCGGAGAGTCGCCGTACCCCCTTTCTCATCTTTGAGTGCACCGAGGACAGTGCAAACTTTTAAGTGTGGGGAGGTCGTCCGACCGATCGGCGATTTTGGGTGACAAATTTCTAATCCCAACACTTTTGCATTTCATTTTAGGTTTTTAGGATGTTTGTTGCATTTTCTTAATTTTGCATATATATACAAAATAAGTACAAAATAAGCTTAGTCAAAATAATGAA
>NC_029780.3:24874122-24902482 GCF_000817695.3 Arachis duranensis | reverse complement strand
ATTGTAATCTTTGATTTGTTTGATTCTTTATGTCCATTATTTTGTGTATTCATGCATTTATATGATTGAGGCCATCATTTCATTAGCTCACTTATCCAAATAGCCAACCTTTTATCTTCCTTTGTTAGCCAATTTTGAGCCTACGATTAACCCACTTTGTTCTTATTTTAGCACATTGCAAGCCTTAAAGCGGAAAACAATAAAAGTCCTTAATTTGGATCTTTGATTAGCTTAGACTGGTGTGTGTGAGTATCATTCAAGTGTGGGAACCTTCGGACATTGGGTGAATAAAAGGGTAGTTTTGTATTGTTATTGAAAATATTGGGAATTGGGTACATACTCATGTATTGATCAAATGTAAAATCTTATGCAATGAGGTTCTTGTATATAGAAAGAAAAAATGAGAGAAACAAAAGAAAAAGAAAAGAAAAAATAATATGGAAAAGAAAAAAATAGAAAAAGAAAGAAAAAGAAGAAAAAAAGAAAGAAATAAAAAGGGGACAAAATGCCCCAAAGCAAATGAAGCTCAATAAAATCAATGCATAAGTGTTGTGAAATGAAAAGGAATGCATGAGTATGTGAAAAAGTGAGAAAAATGGGTAGTTAGAGTAGAACTTAATTGTATAGGTTATTATATAGGTTAAGTGGAAAGTTTAAGCTTATCAAAGATTCAAATTCCAAGCTCACTTAACCATATATGCATCATACCTTGACCCTAGCCCCATTACAACCAAAGAAAAGACCTCATGATACTTGTATGCATGCATGAAATATATGTTGATTGTTAGAAGAAGAACAAATCTTGGAAAACATGATTAGGGGAGAATTGAGTGAATCAACCCTAAACACTTGAGCGAATAGAGTGCAAATACATCCGGTGAGGGTTTGATGCTCAATTACATGTTTCCACCTATGATCATCTTCTCATGCAAGTTTGTAAAAATATTTAATAACTCAAGTCAATTATGGATTAGACTTTCTAGTCCTTAGCCCTTGTGCATATATGCTTCTTGGGAATTGATTTATTTTGACCAAGCAAATTGCATTCAATTAGATAGTTGCATATAGGTAGATTGCATTTAGTTATTTCCCATTGAATAAATGCCATACCCTTACTTCATTTTTGGTTTTAGCATGAGGACATGCTTGGTTTAAGTGTGGGGAGGTTGATAAACCCCATTTGTAGGGTTTATCTTGTGCTTCATTTAAGGGATTTTATCACCTTTTACCCATATTTATCCATTGAAATAGCATGGTTTTATAACTTCTCCTTTAATTGTGCTTAAGAGTGAAAACATGCTTTTTAGGACTTAAAATAGCTAAATCTAATTCACCTTGGTTCCATTAGATGCCTTGATATGTTTGTTAAGTGGTTTAAGGTTTAGGAGGCAAAGATTGGATCAAGGGAATGAAGAAAGAAGCATGAAAAGTTGGAGAACTCATGAAGAAATGAAAGAACCGGAAAGCTGTCAAGCCGACCTCTTCGCACTTAAACGACCATAACTTGAGCTACAGAGGTACAAATGATGCAGTTCCAGTTGGGTTAGAAAGCTAACATCCGGGGCTTCGAAATGATATAAGATTTGCCATAGTTTCTACACGTATGGTGGCGTGCACGCGCATAGTACGTGCACGCGCTGTTGCTGCCACCTGATTCACTTAAAGCAAAACGTAGCCAGCAAATTTCTAAAGCCTTGTGGGCCCAATCCAACTCATTTCTGATGCTATTTAAGCCAAGGATTGAAGGGGGAATGAACATACTTTCATACTTTAGAAGTTAGTTACCATTAGTCATAGTTTAGTTCTAGAAGTAGTTTCTAGAGAAAGAAGCTCTCACTTCTCTCTAGGATTAGGATTAGGATTAGGTTTAGTTCTTAGATCTAGATTTTAATTCATCTTCTTCTACTTCTACCTTCTTAATTCCTTGTTGTTACATTCTTTCTTCTTCCATTCTTTTATTGTAATTTCCTTTATGTTGTTCTTATATTTTGTTGTAGATCTACTATTGTTCCTTCCATTTTCTTTCAATTCAATAAGAGGTAATTCATAATAATTGTTCTTCTTTGCTTTTCTATTGTTGATCTCTTGTCTTTGTAGTTAGATCTCTCTTTAATTCTTGCAATTTATGTTGTTACTTTTATTGCCTTTTATGTGTTTGTTGAAATGCCTCTTCTAGATATAGTATAGATTTTGTTCCTCTTGGCCTAGGTAGAGTAATTAGTGACGCTTGAGTTATCTAATTCCTTTGTTGATTGGTAATTGGAGAGATTGCTAATTGGTTTGGAGTGCATTAAAGCTAGTCTTTCCTTGGGAGTTGGCTAGGACTTGTGGCACAAGTCAATTCATCCACTTGACTTTCCTTTATTTAGTAAGGGTTAACTAAGTGGTAGCAATGAACAATTCTTATCACAATTGAGAAGGATAACTAGGATAGGACTTCTAATTTTCATACCTTGCCAAGAGCCTTTTATAGTTGTTAGTTTATTTTCATTGCCATTTACTTTTCATGCTTCTTATCCAAAAATCCCAAAACACATCACAACCAATAACAAGACACTTCATTACAATTCCTAGGGAAAGTATAGTTTCTAAACCAATCAAAAATCCTTTCATACAAAAGATTGTTTGTCACAAGTAACAAACCCCTAATTTTATAAACCAAAGTATTCAAACCTCGGGTCATTCTCCCTAGGAATTGTAATGAAGTGTCTTGTTATTGGTTGTGATGTGTTTTGGGATTTTTGGATAAGAAGCATGAAAAGTAAATGGCAATGAAAATAAACTAAAAATTATAAAAGGCTCTTGGCAAGGTATGAAAATTAGAAGTCCTATCCTAGTTATCCTTCTCAATTGTGATGAGAATTGTTCATTGCTACCACTTAGTTAACCCTTACTAAATAAAGAAAAGTCAAGTGGATGAATTGACTTGTGCCACAAGTCCTAGCCAACTCCCAAGGAAAGACTAGCTTTAGTGCACTCCAAACCAATTAGCAATCTCTCCAATTACCAATCAACAAAGAAATTAGATAACTCAAACGTCACTAATTACTCTACCTAGGCCAAGAGGAACAAAATCTATACTATATCTAGAAGAGGCATTTCAACAAACACATAAAAGGCAATAAAAGTAAACAACATAAATTGCAAGAATTAAAGAGAGATCTAACTACAAAGGCAAGAGATCAACAATAGAAAAGCAAAGAAGAACAATTATTATGAATTACCTCTTATTGAATTGAAAGAAAATGGAAGGAACAATAGTAGATCTACAACAAAATATAAGAACAACATAAAGGAAATTACAATAAAAGAATGGAAGAAGAAAGAATGTAACAACAAGGAATTGAGAAGGTAGAAGTAGAAGAAGATGAATTAAAATCTAGATCTAAGAACTAAACCTAATCCTAATCCTAATCATAGAGAGAAGTAAGAGCTTCTCTCTCTAGAAACTACTTCTAGAACTAAACTATGACTAATGGTAACTAACTTCTAAAGTATGAAAATATGTTCATTCCCCCTTCAATCCTTGGCTTAAATAGCATCAGAAATGAGTTGGATTGGGCCCACAAGGCTTTAGAATTCCCTGGCCACGTTTTGCTTTAAGTGAACCAGGTGGCAGCAACAGCGCGTGCGCGTACTATGCGCGTGCGCGCCACCATACATATAGCAACTATGGCAAATCTTATATCGTTTCGAAGCCCCGGATGTTAGCTTTCTAACCCAACTGGAACTGCATCATTTGGACCTCTGTAGCTCAAGTTATGGTCGTTTAAGTGCGAAGAGGTCGGCTTGACAGCTTTCCGGTTCTTTCATTTCTTCATGAATTCTCCAACTTTTCATGCTTTCTTTCTTCATTTCCTTGATCCAATCTTTGCCTCCTAAACCTTAAATCACTTAACAAACATATCAAGGCATCTAATGGAATCAAGGTGAATTAGATTTAGTTATTTTAAGTCCTAAAAAGCATGTTTTCACTCTTAAGCACAATTAAAGGAGAAGTTATAAAACCATGCTATTTCAATGGATAAATGTGGGTAAAAGGTGATAAAATCCCTTAAATGAAGCACAAGATAAACCCTACAAATGGGGTTTATCACATATCATACCATAAACTCTCATCCACTCACAAGGCACTGTCATTGGCTGTTTCAAATGCATCTGAACCTTCATCTTATGAGGAAGCCGTAACTCAAAAATGCTGGGAAGATGCCATTAATGTAGAATTAAATGCTCTAAAGTCAAATCAAACATGGGAGCTCACCCCTCTTCCTCATGGCAAGTCTACAATTGGTAATAAATGGGTTTTTAAACTGAAATTGAGGCCTGATGGATCTGTTGAATGCCACAAGGCCCGGTTGGTTGCAAAAGGTTACACCCAAACTCCTGGTTTTGATTATTTTGACACATACAGTTCCGTTGCGAAGATGGCAACCCTTCAGACTCTCTTGGCAATTTCAGCAGCTAAGAATTGGTATTTGCAACAACTCGATGTCAATACGGCATCTTTACATGGCGATTTGGATGAGGAGGTCTATATGAGACCCCCCTAAAGGCCTTCATCTATCAAGACCGGACCTAGTCTGCAAACTCAGAAAGTCTCTCTATGGCTTAAAACAAGCCAGCAGGTAATGGAACATGAAACTGACTTCAATGTTAGTTTGGGATACAAATAATCCATCAATGATTACTCTCTCTTCACTAAACAATCTGCCAAGTCGTTTATTGCTGTTTTGGTTTATGTGGATGATTTAATACTGACAGGGGATGACCAAGATAAATTAAGGAAAACAAAGATGGATCTAGACAAAGCATTCAGCATAAGGACATAGGTGATCTCAAATATTTCTTAGGCTTGGAAATAGCTAGAAGCAACAAAGGTATCTCTATTTGTCAAAGAAAATATGTCACTGATTTGTTGAAGGACTATGGCTTGAGTGATGCCAAACCAGTTAGTACTCCCATGGAGTATACATCAAAACTATCTAGATCAGCTACACCTTCGTATGACGACATTTCAGCATATCGCAGATTGGTTGGGAGATTGGTGTATTTGACCACGACAAGGCCGGACATTTGTTATGCAGTTGGCAAGTTAAGTCAGTGTTTGGACTGCCCCACAACAGCCCACTATCAAGCAGCGATTCGTGTATTGAAATACCTCAAGAATGCCCCCGCTACTGGCCTCATATTCCCTACCTCTTCCGACCTCTGTCTGAAAGGCTTTACTGATGCTGACTGGGCATCTTGTCCAGATACCAGGAGGTCAATTTCTGGGTATTGCTTCTTTTTGGGTGATGCTTTGGTTTCTTGGAAGAGCAAAAAGCAACATACTGTAGCGAGATCATTCTCAGAAGCCGAGTATAGAGCCATGGCAGCTGGTGTGTGTGAGGTTCAATTGTTGTCCTATCTTCTGCATGATCTTAATATTCATATTACTCAGCCTATTCTCTTTTATTGTGATAACTAGTCTGCCCTTTATATTGTTGCGAATTCTGTGTTTCATGAAAGGACTAAACACATTGAGTTAGATTGTCATATGGTACGAGAAAGAGTCGTGTATGGGTTAATTAAGTTGCTACCTATCTCAAGCAAAAATCAAACAGCAGATATCTTCACCAAGGCCTTAACACCTGGCGCTTTTTAGAATTGTTTTAGCAAACTAGGCCTGTTTGATTTGTATGCTCCTCAGTTGAGGGGGAATGGTACCAGTGATTTTGTTACTTGATGATTGACATCTTCCCTTATTGCAAGTTAGTGATATGGAATTCTCCATTTCTCCAACTTGAGGGGAAATGTTAGTTAGTTAGATGGTGTCATAGTTAGATTGCAGTTTTTTTATTCCAAGTTGATATTATGACAATATGCATAACTATCAACTTAAGGGAGAATATTAGTTGGATAATTAGCTTGTTAATTATAGAAATTAGTTTGTCATAGTCAGGTTAGTAAAATTAGTTATTCTCACTTACATGTATGTATATATATGTGACAGCAAGATTTGTAACAGTTAAGAAAAGTAAATGAAAAATACTGAAGGCACTTTTTGCTCCCAATTTTCTCTCTCTCGAAATATCTCTCTCACCTTCTACAATCCCCTTTTTCTTCTAATCACCAATCGATTCAATCATGCCTAACTTTTAGCACCTCATGATCGTACTAAAAGCTCAGGCGTTACTTACCACTAAACCTCTTTATTCTATACTATTTTTATTTAAAATTGAGCCTTCGTGAATACGAACCAAAACTTTTCACCAAGAAAACGAAGAATCGATACTTTAAATCATTTAATCACAAAATTATATATATCCACGTAGCATTATATACATAGACTTACTGAAAGATCCTCAAATACAATTCCTACCCCTCTAAAAACTACAACAATAAATGATGAGGAAAAAATAAAATCTAACAACTCAACTTGTAAACAGAATCTTCTATGCTCTTGTAGTTTCGCACTAAATCTTCGCACCTATAGCTGAAAGGGCTGGAAATAGGGGGTAAGAATTGGGGAGTTCTTAGTAGGGTCGGGGTGTATAGTTATAAAATTAATTTAATTACTGATGATAAATTAATTTCTAAAAATAAGGGATTCCAATTTATAAAAATAAATTTTAACTTATTTATATTTATATTTTCGAAATTGTGGGTCATTACACTCGTGCCGCCGTCGCGTTCTGTTGCTGCCGTGCGCTGTTGCTCCTCACATTTGCGCCACTGTCGCTCCTCTTGCTCACTCCGCTGCTCCCGTGCCACCGTCGCTCCTTCTCTCTGTTGCCGCAGTCGTTCCTCCTACTTTGGTCCTTCTCTGCTCTCTCTTACCCTTCTTCTCTCTCTCAATCGAGCTCACAAGAATCAAGTGTCTTTTTCAGTTACTATTATTGAACTTCCTAATTCCATTGTCTTGTTTCTCTTTCAGGATTCCAAATTTTCCAAAATTTGTAAGTATTTGTTCTTCCAAACATTTGGCATATATTTTTGCATTTATTTCCCTATTACTATGCTCTCTCCATTCTTGCTTTTTTCAGATTAAATATTCTCCAGCTTGATACTTATTTGGACTGTTGTTTAATGCTTGAAGGTGACTAACTTAAGAGGACTTGAATAGATGTAAGTTGTTGTTCAAAATTTGAACTCTATATTAAAGTGTTGTTGTTCTTGGTGTTGTTTATGCTATTTGATGTTATTTTAGATTCATTTAAGCCAAAACTTTTAATGAGAGTTCTATTCATGCTTGCTGGAGTGATGATTCTCCTTCAACTTGTGCCAAATCTAGCTTTGTAGAAAAGCATTTTAGAAAAGCAGCTTTCATGTTATTGTTGGTTGTTTGTAACAATTAGCATTGGATAGATAAGATTATGGATTAAAAATTTTATGTTTTTTGAATTTAGGAATTTTTCAGCACATTGACTTGAATAATGTTGAAAATGCCAGATTAGTGATAGGAAAATCTAAAATGACATTAGTGTTTTTTTATCTTCTGGTTTTTCCTTATATTCTCTTCTTCTTTCTCTTTCTATTTGAATGCATTGTTTTCAAATATATTGGAAATTGTTGGGGAAGCTTGTCATGCTAGGTTGATGGCTATTTTGGCAGGAATGATGAGCATGTGTGTAGTCTAAATTAGCTTCCCTTCAGCCCTTCTGGCCTTGCTCTGCTTCTGGTATGCGCTTGCCGTCACAACATGCTACCCGTCGCTGCTCTCCCTCGATTCTGTAAAGGCGGCTCAGTCTCAAGAGGGTTTGTTTTGTCTCAGCTTTGGTGGTTCTTTTCTTTGTATGCCACTTTTGGTCTTATGTTGTGCTTTATCTTTTAATAAATAGTATCTCTTTTTCTTCTTTATTCTGCTTCTGCTAACTTATTTTTCATTGTCAGCTTCTGTTACCACTTACTACTTGTTGGTATTGGTTCTGCTTTCTGAAACTTGTTCCTTCTTGCCCCCCTTTCTTTCTTTCTTTCTTTTTGTTGGGAAAACTCAACAAAGGTTCAAAACAATAACTTGTCTAACAGCGGAAGCACCAAAAATAATTTTTCCACAATCTGTGCGATTAAATGGGCAATACCAAAGATACTCCAAGCAGTAAATATAATGGCAGAAATTAAATAATCAGACACCAAAATTTTAACGTGGAAAAACCTCCAAAAGAGGGACAAAAAAACCCACGGGACCTAGTCCAGAAAAATCTTCCACTATCCGAATAATGGGTACACAAACAGTCTTCCTAGTGATACTAGGGCATCTCAACAATCAACAAAATACATCATCAAAACTGATGGAATCAACATAAACTCTCTACTAAGTGGGTATCTCAAATCAAGCAAAAGAGAAAGCAACACAACAAGCAAGTTATATCCTAATGTTCATCTCTACACCAGGAATAACATACTAAAATTTCATAAGAAATGAAGCAAGTTTATCGATTTAATAGGATCAAAGTTGGCTTGCCCTTTTCCCCCAAAACCTTCTTCTCTTCAATGCCGAAACCACACCTCCCTCTCACTGTTTCATTTGTTTCAAAATGAGGGCTTCAAAAAAGCTCACACTCTCTCTCCTTACCGTGGCTTATTAGCTACTCTTCTTTCTTTATATTTTTTGTTTTAAAACTTGTGGGCCCCACTTGGTTGGGGACCCACCAACAAATCTCCCCCTCACCAACTCAAGTGGGGATAGGCTGCTCCACCAAGCCCGCTTTCTCTTTGTAGGAATCAAACTTTACTGTAGGTAAACTCTTAGTCATCATATCTGAACCATTATCATCAGTATGGATCTTCTCAAGTGCATGTGACTTTATCTCAAGCGCTTGTCGTATCCAATGATACCTCACCTCTATGTGCTTCGATCGGGAATGAAACGTCAGATTCTTGCAGAGATGGATAGCACTCTGACTTTCAAAGAATAACACAAACTTCTCTTGATTGATGCCTAACTCTTGTAGAAATTTCTTCATCCACAAGAGTTCCTTAGAAGCTTCAATAACAGCAATGTATTCTGCCTCTGTAGTAGACAAAGCAACACATTTTTGAAGTCAAGATTGCTATGACACAGCTCCCCCTGCAAAAGTCATCATATAACCAGAAGTAGACATTCTTGAATCAAGATCCCCAGCCATATCCGCATCTGTGTAACCATCCAACACAGGTTGGCCACTCTCAAAGCATAAAAAAACTCTGGAAGTATCATTAAGGTATCTGAGAATCCACTTTACTGCTTACCAGTGTTCCTTGACAGGATTAGAGAAAAACCGACTAACAACTCCAATGGCATGAGCAATATCTGGCCTAGTGCAAACCATAACATACATCAAACTGCCAACTACAAATACATATGGAATCTTCTTCATTTCTAATTTCTCTTTCTCACTTGTAGGGCATTGCTACGAACTCAGCTTGAAATGACTAGCAAGTGGAGTACTAACAGGTTTGGAATTACTCATGCTAAACCTCTCTAAAACCTTCTCAATGTACTTCTGCTGTGACAACCACAGTTTCCCATTCTTCCTGTCACGAGTGATACTCATGCCAAGTCTTTCTTAAGACTTTCAATCTTCTTAGTGTCATGACCAACAATCAACATGTCATCAACATAAAGCAAGAGAATTATAAAATCACCATCAGAGAATTTCTTAACATACACACAATGATCAGAAGGAGTCTTACTGTACCCATGACCTTCCATGAAGGAATCAAACTTTGTGTACCACTACCTTGGCGCTTGCTTTAGCCCATATAAGCTCTTCTTCAACTTGCATACAAGATGCTCCTTTCCTTTAACTTCGAAACCCTCTGGTTGCTCCATATAGATTTCTTTATCTATGTCACCGTGAAGGAATGCAGTCTTCACATCAAGCTGCTCAACCTCTAAATTCAAGTTAGCCGCCAACTCAAACACAACTCGAATAGAGGACATCTTCACAACTGGAGAGAAAATCTCCTCAAAATCAATACCTTTCTTTTGCTCAAAGCCTTTCACAACTAATCGAGCTTTGTACCTTGGCCGTGAGACATTTTCATCCGCTTTCAACTTGAACACCCATTTATTCTTGAATGTTCTCTTACCCTTCGGCAACTTCACCAATTCAAAAGTATGATTCTCATGCAAGGATTTCATTTCTTCGTGCATGGCCTTCAACCAATCTTTCTTATGCTCATCAGACATAGCTTCATGGTAGCTCTCTGGCTCTCCAGTCTCAGTGTTCATCACATACTCATGAAGAGAGTATTTCTGAGAAGGATGGCACTCTCTAGTAGATCTTCTCAATTCAGGCTCAACTGGTGGTTCAGGTGGAACTTTAACATCTGGCACCTCAGGTTGAGGTGTAGGTTCATCATGAAAATCATCACCATCATTATCAACTTGTACATCTCCCCCATCAACAGGAGGTATAGTGGAAGGACCAGGTTCATCATCAGCAGAACGTCTAATAGTTACTGTTGGCTTATTTGTCTTCTCAAGATCTTCAATAGTTTGGTCTTCAAGAAAAATTACATCTCGGCTTATAATTATCTTCTTGCTCACTGGATCCTATAATCTGTAACCAAAGTCTTCGTGACCATAACCCATGAAGATACACTTCTTTGACTTTCCATCAAGTTTAGACCTCTCATCTCTTGGAATGTGAACAAAGGCCGCGCAGCCAAACACTCGCAAGTGATTATAAGAGACATCTTTCCCTCTCCAAACTTTCTCTGGAACATCACCATTAAGTGGAACTGAAGGAAAAAGGTTGATCAAATCTCCTGCAGTTCTCATCGCTTCACCCCAAAAGGATTTAGGTAACTTTGCATGAGAGAGTATACACCTTACTCTATCATTGATAGTGCGATTCATTCTCTCTGCAACTCAATTATGTTGAGGAGTCTTAGGAACCGTCTTCTCAAGCTTAATCCCATGTTCTTTACAATACTCTTCAAATGGACCCCTGTATTCACCACCATTATCTGCTCGAACACATTTTAATTTCCTTCCTGTTTCTCTTTCAACACTTGCATGAAAGTGTTTGAAGATACCGAGCACCTAGTCTGTAGATTTCAAAACAAAAGCCCACACTTTTCGAGAATAATCATCAATAAAAGTAACAAAATATGATGCACCACCTAGTGTCTTAGCATCCATAGTGCAAACATCAGTGTGAACTAAATCTAGAACATGTGATCTCCTATGAGGTCCAGAATTATGAAATGATATTCTATCATGCTTTCCAATAAAACAATGAGTGAAAGTATTTAAAGTTGTACCTTTCACTGGAAGTGAGTGCTTCTTGGCCAAGCGCTTAGTCCTTTCTCGCTCAAGTAACCAAGACGTATATGCCACAAATCAGAAGAGGACTCATCAGCTGCATTCACCTCTTCTTTGCACAACTTTGCTTGCAACTGGTAGAGAGTAGTGAGACTGTTGTCTTCTCTAGCAACAATGAGAGCTCCTTTGGTAATCTTGCATTTTTCACTACCAAAGGAAGTACAATACCCCTCTTGATCCAATGCCTTCACTAAAATGAGATTGAACCGCATATCTAGCGCATGCCTAACATTCTTCAACTACAACTTGTATCCCATGTTGGTTTTAAGCTACATATCACCCATACCAATAATATCACACACTCCTTTATCTCCCAATTTGATCTTGCCAAAATTTCTAACAGTATAGGAAGTGAAAAATTCACGTTCCGGAGTGATATGACATGAGGCACCAGAGTCCATAATCCAAGTGGAATCATCATAGACAAGATTCATATAATTTTCATCATATGTGATAAGAACATCTTCATAAACAATAGCAGCAGTTTTTTTATCACTATCTTTACCTTTGTCTTCGTTTCTTCCCCTTGATTGTTATCTTTTCAAGAACCTACAATACCTCTTGATATGTCCTGGCTTGCCACAATGGTGACAAATGAACTCCTTTCTTGGCTTGTACTTTTCTCTTGACTTGCTTCGACTCTTTGACCTGTCAGAACTGTGAGGTTTTCTACTTTGACTTCTCCCCCGTGACTCTGAAACAAGTGCTTTTGACTGGGAGGAGGTGTTAGTCAAACCTCGCTCTCTTCTTCTGCCTTCTTCATTCAACATGCTCTCTTTAACAATTACTAACATCAACTTTCCATTTGGAGCTGAATTAGTCAGTGTCACAACCAGAACTTCCCAACTATCAGGCAAAGAACTCTACAACAACAAGGTTTGCAACTCATCATTCAAAGTGATTTTATTATTTGTCAGTTGGTTTACCATCTCCTGAAAAATGCTCAAGTGCTCCGGCATTGATTTACTTTTATTATACCGTTTCGGTGTCAATATGTGGATACACATTAAGATCAAGCCATTGCCTAATCAAAGCAACTACCTTCCAATTCAGCTTCTTCCATTCAGCATCGGATTTAGTACCTATGGATTTATCTCCCTCTACATGATCATACAAGTCCTTTCTATACAATATATCTTCCATGAGGGTCTTCCAAATTGAATAATTTTGGGATTCAATTTGACCATATTTGGTCCATGAGTATTTTCCTCCATTTAATCAGCACAGAAATAAACAACTAAAGCTCTAGATACCACTTTGTTGGAAAAACTCAACAAAGGTTCAAAACAAGAACTTGTCTAACAGCAGAAGCACCAGAAATAATTTTTTCACAACATGTGCGATTAAATGGGCAATACCAAAGATACTCCAAGCAGCAAATATAATGGCAGAAATTAAATAATCAGACACCAGAATTTTAACGCGGAAAAATCCCCAAAAGAGGGACAAAAAACCCATGGGACCTAGTCCAGAAAAATCTTCCACTATCAGAATAATGGATACACAAACAGTCTTCCTAGTGACACTAGGGCATCTCAGCAATCAATAAAATATATCATCAAACTGATGGAATCAACATAAACTCTCTACTAAGTGGGTATCTCAAATCAGGCAAAAGAGAAGCCAATACAACAAGTAAGTTATATCCTAATATTCATCTCTACACCAGGAATAACATACTAAAATTTTATAAGAAATGAAACAAATTTAACAATTTAATAGGATCAAAGTTGGCTTGCCTTTTTTCCCCAAAACCTTCTTCTCTTCGACGCCACTCACCTCCCTCTCACTGTTTCATTTGTTTCAAAATGAAGGCTTCAAAAAATCTCACTCTCTCTCTCCTTACCTTGGCTTATTAGCTACTCTTCTTTCTTTATTTTTTTTGTTTTAAAACTTGTGGACCCCACTTGGTTGGGAACCACCAACACTTTTCCACCACCTCCCACCACCCTTGCTTCATGTCTTTACATATATATGACATGTCCTTCTCTCACTCTTCAGTTTAGATCATATCTGAATCCAAACATAGACGATCATCATCATCATTAACCTTGTCTATATATCTTTGACATACCGCCTTCATTATTATTATTATTGATTTGCAGTTATAATCTTTTTACTAATGGAGTGATTTGTTCTAATAATAGGACAGCTACTTCATAAATACAATAATATGAAAAAGTGAAAAAAATAGTTTGTTACATCACATATCTTAAAAGGCTTTTCTATTCTTCCATGTTGTTTACACTTTATTATATGTATTTTAAGATAAAATACTAGATAGACAACACACACAGTAGCAACTAACAAGGACATTTTGTTTTATTTGTTTCTCTCCTTTGCTTCTATTTTTGCTGCATTTATATCGTATGATATCATTCTTTTGAATTCATGCAATACCTGGATGAGAACAAGTCCTTGATTCTGAAGATTGTGGAAAGCCAAAGTTCTGGCAAGCTCAGCGAGTGTGCGGAGTAAGAATAACTAATACTCTAATAATCTATTATGTTTGCTAAGTGCTACCATCAATCTATTATTGTATTGTTCAAGAAATAATCTTGCCAACAACTAAGAGATTAGCATATGATGGAAAACTTTTAGGTATCAGTTATTTATTATTATAATGTCACTAATGATGTGTTTGAAATTATTAGCATCTTGGTCGCCACTTTCTATAGTATGTTGTATACCCTGCACACCTATGAGCTACCCTATGAATATAAATGGACCACTATTGGTTAATTAGTTATGCATTCTATTTAGGTTTTTCTTGAATGCTTTCTCTCACTTTCTGGTCTCTAGGTATTCTACATAATTAATAATCTTTATTTGTACCTCCCTCTATAATGTTTGTATTAATTAAATGTATAATATGCTAATGTTTATATAAAGGAAATGGGTTTGTGTCTCTGAAACTTTTGAAGGAAATGGACAAATTTATACATGCTTGCTCCATTCTCATCTAGTTTTGGACAATGCTTTTATTTTCATTCAATATACTTCATTACACAATTGTTAGTTGTACAAATGCTTGTTGCAATCTTCATCGTGTTGATAATCCAGCTCTCAGGATGTTTCATGGATTAGCAATCTCTTCATTTCTTTAGTTTTAGATTATATTGAATTTCGTAATTTGAAAGTTTGCAATTTGGCAAATTTCAGTCTAAAATTGAAACTAAATTGTAATTGCTGTGTTAGAATTTGAGTTGGAGTTGGATCACTAGAAGAAAGATATCAATGGGATTTAGTGGTGTGTCACTTTGTCTTCTTGTTTCTGGTTGTGCTATTTTAGCAGAGTAAGAATTTTGCAATTGGTCATGACTAATTTTTTTTGTTTCTTGTTATACTAGGTTAGCAGTAGAATTGAAGAAAAGTTAGCTAGCTTAATTAGGAAATGGCCTTGATGATTCAACCTTGTGCTGCAGCCTGGATCTTAGTTAGGATTATTTACTTTATTTTGAATATTTTTGTATTATTACTAGAGTTTAATATTTATTTTGCCTTAAATTTTTAAGTTAGAAAATTATTTATTATTATTTTGATAAATATGTAAACTTATTATCTAATATTTATTATAAATTTTATTTCTATTTTTAAAAGTTTATTTGTCTCATTATTTAATATTTAATTGTCTATTATTTTTCAAATGATTAAAAAAATATAGCTATTAAAATCGACGATGATATTGTCGCTTTTTAAATTCAAAATAGACAAAAGAAACTAAAAAATAGTGATGGTTTCAGTGGCTAAGAGAATGGGGGTTGAATCTTAGCCCCTTTTTTACTTCAGAACACTTGCTGGTCTTTGAAACAACTTCTGGAGATTTATTTGATTTTTGTCTCGTCCCTAGCCACGAGACTTTTCTTTTTGTCTCGTCACTTGACACGAGATATTTTGCGGTTTTATCTGTTGTACAGCAGAAATAGAAAATGGAGTAGAAGAGAAAGAGAATTACACCCAGATATATCCTGGTTCAGCTGCTAAGTGCAGTGCAGCCTACATCTAGTTTCCATCACAACAATGATGAAATTTCACTATAACCATCTTTGATTACATACACCAATTCTCCCTAGGAACTACCCTTCCTATCTGGGACAAGTCCAGAATTCTAAACCCAATCCTGAACTTGACTTGGTCACTGCCAAGCTTTCAACTGTAAAGTGCTAACCCAACTTACAAGGGAATTCCCACAGAATCATGAAACACAACACAGATGTACAAAGAAACTCTAAGGACATCTATGGCTTTTTCTTTTAATTTTGCACTCTCTACCTTTTTCTGCTCTATGGCTTTTTCATACAAACCTCACTGTTTGCCTTTTTCCATGAGACTCAAGACATGACAAAATTAAACAGAAAAATACAAAACAAAATACATTAAAGGAGAAAGAAATCTATTAACTTAGGTAGCTTTGAGAATCCTGTGCCTTGCACTCTCACTACTTACTCCTTGAATCAAACCCTGACTGTTCACCCTTACTTATAGGGAGAAGCCTTCAAGGTTGAAATCAAACAAACCAAGCTAAACTCCTTCTTCTTCAAAACAGAACCGGTTCGGCCAGAGAGAGAAAAGAGATAACCCATGCAAAACCCAACATGCAATTACCTCTAGTCCTTCCTTGGTCACCAATCTTTATCAATCCGAGCCCTTCATCTTTTCTTACTCTCCAAGATGAACTCCTGGCCCTTGATGCTTCATGATGATGATAGCTTCATCTGCTCTTATCTCTGCCTCTTCCATCACGTAGCCACTGTAGCTACCTCCTGTCCTGTGGTGGTTGAGCAAGATCAGAGACAAGCCATCCCTCTAAAGATCTTTTCCTTGCTGGCCGAAATCTTCTTCAACCATTTTTGGTATGGAGAAGCCAAGATCTCTTCACAAAATCTTACCACAAGTAAATGAGAATCTTAGCCACAGCATACTTTTAGTTTTCTTTTTCTTGCCATCATTTTGATGGTCTTGTGGCGTGCTTCTTCTTCTCTATGGTAGCTTGCTATAGCTTCCATGGTTGCTAAGTGATATGATCGAAAGAGAAGAGAGAAAAGATAAGAGAGAAGATAGTATTGGAAGAAAAAGCAATGAGATTAAACAAATTAATTGAAAAGAAATTGCTTTTACTTTCCTGAGTAGCGTGTAGCATTAATGCTATCAATCATGTCAATGACAATATCTCTCATAGTTCCCATGCATTTATTAACTTCACTTTAATGAGATTTGAATTCCATCACATGGTGAAGCATGAGATCTATTAGAGGCATAAAGCAATAAAAACATTTGCTTTCCTTCTCAATTGGTTTCGGATCATGCATGAGAGATAATTTGGGCTTATGGTAATGTTTGAATTCTGGCCCAAATAATCACAAATTGCTTCAGCCACTTGATATAGGGAACTTTCAACAAGGCTGAATGTTTATAAGCACATTGGGCCTGCAATAGTGATTCAGACTGGCCCAAATAATCATAGTAATTTTAATCAGTTTATATCAATGTTGAATTACAATCAAATTGGGCTTGCAACAATTTTTCTTTTCCGTTCGGCCCAAACAGAAATAAAACATGCACGGCAAAAATTATTTTAATTAACATATATGAATCAAAATTGAATTAATAATTTTGCTGTCAGTAATGTTTGATCATCATCAATTTAAAATAGAGTTTTCCAAATTCATCAAATAGACAGAGAACTTGTCAATATTTTAATCATATTATCGACAGTTTTTTGTCAATTTTAATAAATCCAAATTTGACAATTGGTTGTCGATTTTATTTAATATTATCGATGGTAAGTGTGTCGCTTTTACTGAGTATGAAAAAATCTTAACCTGATATTATCAACGAAAAGATTGTCAATTTTATTTAAAATTTATCGACGGTTTGACATGCCGTCGATTTTATTAGATTTTTGAAAAATTGACAAGCTTAAAAGTGACATGTTGCACCGTCGATTTTGTCATCGATTTTAACGATATTTCTTGTAGTGATTCATATAAGTGGAATCTTTTGATAAATAATATTATCAGTCCATTAAGGAAACTCACCCTCCTACTTTATTTATATAGCACTAAATTATATACCTTAGTACTCCAGTTATTATATAAACAACTTATTGTTACCCTTTAAATCTCAAAACTAGTCATCTACTAGAACGAGATTGGGTTCCCATTATTTGATAACAATAGGTTTTAATCTTATTTTAGTAGTAATCTCTTTATTTTTATCTCTTGACAAATCTTTAGTAAAAAAATCTGCTAAATTCCTTGGAGATCTTACATAAGTAATGGTAATTATACCATCATCTATGAGTTGCCTCAGAAAATCATGTCACTAACTTATATGTCTAGACTTTTCATTATAAATCTTATTATTATATGCTTGAGATATAGTTAATTCACTATCACAAAAAATTAAAATAGTTGTCATCTATTGTGGCCACAACTTCACATCATATAACAAATTTCTGAACCATTCTGCTTCTTTACCTGTGGCTGATAAAGTTACAAATTCATTCTCCATAGTACAATGTGAAACATATATTTGTTTCTTTGAGACCTAATTTATTGTTCCGCCACCCATGGTAAAAATCTACCTTAAATTGAATTTGTTATCACTTAGATTTGTAATCCAACTTACGTCAGAATATCCTTTTAAAACTACGATATAATCACTATAATGTAATCCCAAGTTTCTAATTTTTTGAGATAACTAAGTACTCTTGTTATAGCTTTCCAATGTTGATTACTATATTTTTCTGTAAACTTTAATAATTTGCACATAGCAAATACTATATCAAGTCTAGTGCAGTCTATTGCATACTTTTGCATTAGCATATTCTAATTGTACTATAGGTCTTCCCATATTTTCTTCCATTTTAAAATTATAATCATAGGATGTATTTGATTCTTTAATTGTAAGATAATTAAAATTTTTCAGTACCTTTTAGATATAATGAGATTGACTTAAAGTAAATCCAATTACCTTCTTATGCACCGTTATACCTAATATTATATCAACTTCATTCAAATCCTTCATTTTAGCTTCAATTTACAAGTTAGATACTCTTTCGTAATACGAATTCCTCCTAAATTTGTTCCAATAATTAACCTATCATCAACAGACAAGTGATTATTCCATAACCTTTACTAAATTTTGAGTAAATACATTTATTTGTACTATTATGTGAGAAGCTATTTAATAACACTACCAAATCAAATTTCTCATGTTATTGTTTAGGCACTTGTTTTATATTATACAAATATTTAACTAATTTACAATTTTTTTTTGCACATAGCCTTTTAGTTGCTCCATATAAATTTCTTCATTAAAATTTCTATTTAAAAAAGTTATTTTAACATCCATTTGATGTTTGCAAAATTTGTGAATGGATGCTAACACTATAAGAGTTCTAATATAAGTCATTCTTACCAAAGATGCGTATGTATCAAGATAGTCTACATATTCTTTTTGTCTAAACCCCTTGACTACTAACCTTGCTTCAAAAGTTTATAGCGAATCATCAGTATTATACTTTTTTCTAAATACTTACATCTTATTGGCTTTAATTCTGGATAGACAAATCAACTAAAACTCAAGTATTCTTTGATAATATATAGTCCATTTCATCATTTGTTGCTTCTTTCTAAAATGTGAAGTCTCTAAAAACTATTGGCTCTTTGAAAGTTTGAGAATCACTCTTTATGTTCATCACAATGGGAATATTACAAAATTTCTAGTTCCTTCTATAAAAAAAAGTGATAATTTGAGAAGAAATAAAGTCTGGACCCAAGGTTTCTTTTTTCTCATCCTCAATCTCTTTTTTGGTATGATCAATTTTTTGTCACTTAGAACTCTTATAGTGTTAGCATAAGTTTGGGCAAGTCTTTAGTACAATATCTTTTTCTTATGAATATATAACTCTTAAGCAGGATCATTTTATTAGATTTCATTACAATTTTAAACCATTTCTTAATAAAAGACTGAAAGAAACTAAATTCTTTCTCAAATCTGGAACATGTAGTACATTTATTAAACTTAATTTCTTGTCAGATGTAAAGTTTAATTCCATAATATTTTTTATCACAAATTTTGCTGAGTTGTCATTGCCCATCAAGACTTCTCTATTGTTCACTTTTTCATATTTTTTTTGAATTGAGTGTGATCATTGTAAACATGAACAGTAGCTCTAGAATCTAACAACCATTCAAGTAATTTTCTTGTATTGCCATGTTGAGTTTTATAACCATGTCAATATACATATTTTGTACATTTTCTAAAATCATAACAACTAGATCTTTTCTTCCACTAAGTTGGACTTTTGGTGCTTCTTTTTTCAGAAGTCTACATTTTTTGATATAATGTCTTTTCTCGTAGAAATAATAATACTCTCTTTATTTCTTCTTTTCTTGCTTAAGATCCTTTGAGAACCTTTTTTATTGGTTTTGTCTTCACCAATATGATTCACTTTAAAACTTTAAAAAAAATACGCATCATTATGTTTTCGAATTTTCTCTTTTGTACATATATACCTTAGTAACTTTTCAATTGTGAAGTACTCACTAAAATATAGAAATTTTTTTTATAATCATTTCAAGATGAAGACAATTTAAAATTATTTTTCTAAATTGTAATGGCTCAAGAATCACTTGTAGATCACGAAGTCTACTTACAAGAATTTGTAATTCATGAATTTGATCCATAACGGGCATAATATCAACTATATGATAAATTCAAAATACTTTAACATGATGAATCTATCTGTTTCTTATTGTTTAGTGTTGTAATTTTTATTTCAAAGATTTTCAAATCTCCAATGGTGTTTGAATTGACATGTAGAAATCGCAGAGTTGGTCGGATAAAGTGTTAAGAATTTGACTTCGATATGTAACTGTATTTTTATCATATTTCTTCTTTAATTGAATAATCTTTTTCTTCTCTTCTGGTGTGGTATTTTCAGCGGCATCAATAATTTGTATAGTCTTTGGGTCACATATGCAAGATTGAGAATCGTAAGAAGAAATATAATTTTGTCTTTTCAATGGTTGAAGTTCGTTCTATCAAAACAAACCAATTTAATAAATTCTTGATTTATGACCTTGAATGTGATATTTTTATCTTGAGACATTTTTAACTAATATCTCTCTAAATTTATTGAAAAAATTATGAGTAAAAGATGACAATAATTTAATTTATTGTGGTTTTGCACAATTAGATCGCTATCTTTAGAAAGATATTTGTGCCCAAACTTAATTGTTATAGGCTTGATAACAATACTCACCAAAAATACAATAAAATTCATAAATTTCTTACTTAGTAACAATAAAAAATTCTCTATTCTCTTAAACAAAGAAATCTCAAAAACTCTCTTGCACACCTAATTCATCTTATTCTTGAAATAATAGACATATGACCATACTTCACATTATGGACCACATGAACATTCACAACTCTGTTAAGATTTGTGTCTTCTAATGAAGTGGGATAATGATTTATAACATTAATGTTATCAAATTAATGTTATCAAATTTGAAGCATAATGTATGCTAATATAATTTTAATTTCCTGGAGAGAAATATTAGAATATCATAATTAGGGAACAAAATCAGAAAAATATCAAAGAGGATTAAAAAAATCAATATAATTTATTAGGATATTATTCCATAACGAGTGTACCCTTAACGTACTGTTGGTCTATATATATTGGTAAGAACCTTGTAATCACAAATGAGAAATATGAATAAAAATAATAATTTTTTAAATAATTTTTCGTTTCTTTCCTAAACTCTTTGTACCATGGTAACATGGTATCAGAGCAGAGTTAGGTTCTAGGGATTCAAAATTCTGATGAATTTATATTACAAATTGTAAATATGCCATGCAATAGTTTTGGCATGTGATCATCACAAACCAATTCTGATAATTTGTCAATTGGTTTCAAACTAAACGGATATAATTATCCATTATGGAAAACTCTGATGGAAAAAGCAATTGGTGGAAGAAGAAAGAAGAAACACACTAAAGAAAACTGTTTTAAGATTGTAGGTTACCCAAGTTAGTGGAAAAACAATCCCAAATCATCAAGAAATCAGAGTAAGGGAGCCAACACTGTAAGCATCCCAAAGGTCACCAGCAGCGGTGGCAAGGCCAAAAGAGAGGAAGCAAGTCACGATGGCAAGGCAGCAGCGGCAGTAAGGGCAAGAACTACTGAACTCCTTGGCTGTTCAACCCATACCGCGACTCAATCTAAAGGGGAGACGCAAAATCAGAATCCAATTAAAAAAGATAAATGAATGGATTTTCGATTGTGGGGCTACCAATACTATGACTCATGACCTTCATGATTTTAATAGCTTGACTATACCCTCAAAAGTCCATATTAAAACAGCTAGTGGAGAATTAATTGATGTTAAAGGAGGAGGCTCCATTACTTTTTCAGAAAAATTATAATTAAAAAATTACCTCTATGTCCCTGCACTATCATCAAAATTATTATCTGTTAGCCAAGTAACAAAGAAACTAAATTGTGTGGTACTCATGTACTCTATTTTTTGTCTTTTACAAGACATTCTTACAAAGGAGATCATTGGGCGTGGTACTCAGCGAGAATGCCTTTACTACGTTGATGAAGTAGCACACCAGGGTCATGCCATGCTTGCTCACGGAACGGTTACTAGGCAACTTTGGTTATGGCACATGCGTCTCGGACATCCTTCATTTGGGTACCTTAAGTTACTATTTCCTAGTCTTTTTACAAGTAGTACTGAACCCCTCAAATGTGAAACTTGTATTCATGCAAGTTTCTTTTCCTCCAACCAACACTAGAGTCAATTCTATTTTTTCTCTAATACACTCAGATGTGTGGGGTCCAGCTCCTATTTCCCATAATAATTTTCAATATTTTATATTATTTGTAGATAATTTCTCTTGCATGACTTGGGTATATTTTTTAAAACACAAATTTGAAGTCCCTGATAAGTTCTTTGCCTTCTACCAAATGATTCAAACTCAATTCAACAAGAAAATCCAAGTACTTCGCTCAAATAATGGTGGAGAATTTATAAACCAATCAATGCGCAATTTTCTTATGAAAAATGGTCTTATTCATCAAACTTTCTGTCCAAATACACTCCAACAAAATGGTGTGGCTGAGCGGCAAAATCATAAGTTATTTGAGATGACCCGAGCCATACTTTTTGATGCACAAGTTCCAAAAATTGTTTGGCCTGAAGCTATAGCGACATCTGCCTACTTACTAAATCGCCTACCTACCCAAGTCCTCCACCACAAAATATCCTTACAAGTCTTGGCTACTCAAACTGCAATCCCACCTATTCTAACTTTACCACCTCGAGTATTTGGATGTTCCGTCTTTGCCCATATTCCCAAAGCCAATAGAACCAAACTTGATCCTTGTGCAGAAAAATGTGTTTTCGTTGGGTATGCTACACACCAAAAAGGGTATAGGTGCTACAATCCAACCACTCGTTGTATTCATGTAACCATCGATTGTGATTTTTTAGAATCCGAATTTTACTTCAGCCGCCAACATGGCATTCAGGGAAGAACAATAATGAACCACCAAGTTGGCTAAATAACCTTTGTTGCCCAGAAACTGTTCAAACAGAGCAAGTAGATGGAGCCACCGAACATACTTCACTCAACGTAGAAAACAACCCGGTACATACAACCAGTGAGAGTCCTTTTGAGAATGTCAGCAAGAGGTAAGTAATTGTCAATCTGATAATTTACTCCCTATTTTTAATGAGGCCACTAACAATAACAGTATAGCACTAGAACATGAAGAACCAGAGCCCAATACCTTTATTCTTCCTCCAAGAAGAAACAGAGGGATGCCTCCTGATTGATACTCAGCAGAACATGTTCCCCGTAACTCAAGATACTCGATAAGAGTGTCTAGAGAAGGAATAGCAGATGTTGCAAAGACTTTTTTTGCCAGACTCTTAACAGAAGACATTCCAAGAACTGTCCGAGAAGCCAATGAGAAAGCTGAATGGCGAAAAGCCATGAATACAGAAATGGAAGCTCTAGAGAAGAACAGAACTTCGGAAAAGTGTATCCTACCGGCAGGAAAAATGACATTCGGGTGCAAATGGGTTTTCACTATTAAACACAAGGCAGATGGCACTATTGAACGGTACAAGGCAAGGTTGGTGGCCAAAGGTTATACACAGACCTATGGTATCGACTACACTGAAACTTTTTCACCAGTTGCAAAGATTAATAGTATCAGGGTGTTGTTTTCAATAGCAACAAATGAAGATTGGCCACTTCATCAATTTGACGTCAAGAATGCTTTTTTGCATGGAGAGTTGAAAGAAGAAGTGTACATGGAAGCTCCTCTAGGTTTCTCAACAGGATTTAGAAAACATGAAGTTTGTCAGTTAAAGAAGGCTCTTTATGGACTTAAACAATCTCCACGTGCCTGGTTTGGAAGATTTACAGATGCCATGAAAAGGTATGGGTACAAGCAAAGTAACTCTGATCATACCCTTTTTTTGAAAAAACGGAAAGATTTAATCACTTTCTTAATAATCTATGTGGATGATATGATCATAACGGGAAGTGATGCTAAAGAAATTGAAAAATTGAGAAGGAACCTGTTTACAGACTTCGAAATGAAGGACTTGAGAAGACTAAAATATTTCTTAGGAATAGAGATTCTTCGATCCAGCAAAGGAATATTTATCTCCCAAAGAAAGTACATCTTGGACCTTCTGGCAGAAAAATGAATGGTGGATTGCAAACCAATAGATACGCCCATGCAAGTTAATCATAAGTTGAAGATAGTAGAAGGTGCCACCCTAGCAGATAAGGAAAGGTACCAGCGACTGGTTGAAAAACTAATTTACTTATCATATACTCGGCCTGACATAGCTTATGCTGTGGGAATAGTAAGTCAGTTTATGCATGAGCCACAAGAAGATCATATGAAACCTGCCATGAGGATAGTTCGATATTTGAAGGGAGCTCCAATGGAATCATTTTCAAAAGAAATGGCCATTTGAAGGTTGAGGCATACACCGATGTAGATTGGGCGAGCAACCCAAATGATAGAAGATCAACAGCTGGTTACTTTACACTTGTTGGAGGCAACCTGGTAACTTGGAAAAGCAAGAAGTAGAAAGTTGTAGCTCTTTCAAGTGCAGAGGCAGAATTTCAAGGGATCGTTAAAGGCATCACTGAAGTATTGTGGATAAAAAAATTGATGACTGAGATTGGGTTTCCACCACAATTGCCAAGCCAGTTGAAATGTGACAACAAAGTCGCAATCAGCATTTCAGAGAATCACGTACAACATGATAGAACAAAACATGTTGAGGTGGATCGACACTTTATCAAAGAAACAAATTGAAAATGGCATTATTGAAGCACGATTTGTGAGATCAGAAGATCAGTTGGCTTGTTAAAGCAGTTTTAAGACAAATCCTTACTAAAGTTCTAACCAAGCTGAGTATTGGTGATCCCACTACTC
Organism: Arachis duranensis; assembly: GCF_000817695.3. Classification (NCBI taxonomy): domain Eukaryota; kingdom Viridiplantae; phylum Streptophyta; class Magnoliopsida; order Fabales; family Fabaceae; genus Arachis; species Arachis duranensis. Next base: position 24,877,703 of record NC_029780.3, on the reverse strand, counting down.
ACCTTGAGGGGAGTATTAGAATATCATAATTAGGGAACAAAATTAGGAAAATATCAAAGAGGATTAGAAAAAAATCAATGTAATTTTATTAGGATATTATTCCATAACGAGTGTACCCTTAACATACTGTTGGTCTATATATATTGGTAAGAACCTTGTAATCCCAGATGAGAAATATGAATAAAAATAATACTTTTCTAAATAATTTTTCGTTTCTTTTCTAAACTCTTTGTACCATGGTAACAAGAAACAATACTCATGTGACCTTTTACTCTTTATTTGAGTAAGAAAAAGTATATAGAACCAAAAAAGGTTACCAGCCAAAAACTAAACAAAATCACATTAATTTATATTAATTATTAATTTTAAATTTTTTAAATTCAAAATTTAAAAAATTCAAAATTGATTAAATAAACCTAATTAAAACCTATAAAAACATTCATCTTCTCTCTCACATTAACCTACCCACCACCAACAATCACACACAAAGACCTCTCTCTCTCTCACCAATGCTGCTGGAAGCGCCGGCGACTTTCATGCTCTCCGCGACGCCCTCAACAAGCGCATCCAAGACAATTGCTTCAACACGAAGTCCACCTCCCATTTATTATTCTTGTTTTTTTTTTGGGTTAATTTTCAATCTCTTTTTCAAATGTTTTTTCCTCTGTTTCTTTTTTTTTCTTTTTCGAAGGGAATAGCAGTACTGCATCAGAAAATAGAAGCCAATTATTTCATACAAGATCCATAGAACTAGCTTTTATTATTATTAAGCGGCAGCAACTGCCCCTGTAGTATGAAAAGAGTAGCCTCGCGTCTTGTTTGGGTAGCCAGATTGTGTTTGCTCCTTGTTCCTCAAAGCTTTCATGGAAGAAGAAATGTTCTTTTTCTTCTATTTCGCTTCATCTCAATTACAGAAATATAAAAAAATATTTATTTAATATGAAAAAAATATCTTAATACTTAACAAAAGAAATATTTAGTTATATTTTAGTAAAAATAATTAAATATCTATAAATTTAAAAAAATTATGAAATTATTAAAAAAATAGAGACATTCACATTTGTAAAAAAAAATTCGAAAAATATATAAAAAAACATCCATTTAGTATGAAAAAGAAACATTCTGATACTTCGCAGAAGAAACATCCATATATTTTAACTCATAGAGATTTTGAATTCCCCCAAAGATATTTAACTAATTTTTTGCTAATACCTTTTGGTTCCTAACATTGTTCTTTGAGTAAAACACAAATTACTCATGGTTGGTAATTTCCATTACTGTTGAATTTTATTAGCTATTAATCAATTAATATAATGAAATTTGTAGATACTCTGTATAGCTAAGTAAAAAAAGCGTACAGTTATTACATTCTGGTATCCACTTATAACTTACCACCACCAGAATTATGGTACATTATTGCTGATGACTAGGGACTACCATACCTTATTTTATTCTCTTGGGCATTAGCCCCGCTTTAATTTAAAATAAAAAATTGGGCATATAGTATATAAATGTAGACAAAAAAAACAACCATGTATACTTTCATACATCACTCAACTCAGAAATTAAAGCAACATATGGATCACAACGTGGTATTGATGGCTATGAAATAAAGCATGCACAATGTTATCTAGAAAGTAGAAATTACATATGTTCTAATATGGTGCCATGTGCAGCACCACTTACACCTTCCATGACACCAAATCGCATCTCTGAAGATGGTTTCCAATGGCGTTTCCTCTGATTTATGAACCAATTGTTTATCTGCTTTATGTCCAATCCAGTCATCTCTGATAACATCAATTTCTCCTCCTCCTGATAAATGTATATATTATTCAGAATTACAACCAATCATGCTACATATGTATATATTGAATCCTCCATATTTTTAATTCAACAAACAAATGTTATCTGTACCAATTTATTTTTCTTCGTTACTTCATATTTCTAAAGGTCGTTTCATAAAAGAAGAATAAATTGCATTCGCCTCTAATCTTATAATATTAGAAGATATTTACATATGTGACTAATTGATTTTTCAAGAAAGCTAAGAATTTCATGTTTATAGGGTACACAAGATACACTGGTAGGTATCAAGAAAGCGAAGAATTTCATGTTTATAGGTTAAGTTAGTGTCATATTGTTTTTTCTTTTTTTCTGGAAAAAAAAAATCAATATTCTGCAACTTCAATATCAAAACAGGCTAGTATGTACTATTTTTTACGAATCAGAGGTGAAATATATAAATTATTTCCTAACCTTTAGAAAGAACGAGTTTAATTTATCCTTGATAAAATAAACCAAGAGTAAAATACTATTGTTTTAGTTCATAATGTTTAGCTAAATTTTAATTTTGTCTTTGTAGTTTGAAATATTGTCTATTTTTATCCTAAATATTTTATTTCATTATATTTTAGTCTTTTAATTAGAATTAAATAATTTTTAAAAATATTAGTTTTCCTCATTTATTATTTTTTTATTATTCTATATTTTTACTTTCAATCACAATGACCACTACTGTGATTACTATAATTACAATTTTTGTCACTAGCTAAAAGAAAATCATAAAAAAAGAAAGGGTATATATTTAGAACAATAATTTTGATTTTGACCAAATAATTAAAATAGGATGAAATAAGACATTTTAAATATTAAAAACGAAAATAAAACTTAACCCAAATATTAAAGCAGGACTTAGGATCCATTTAAAAATTTTAAAATATTTTATTTATGAAAAATAATAGTATATCTGGTATCATTTTTAAAACTAAATATAAACGATTTAAGTGTTTATAGAAAAGTTAACTAATACTTTTCTCAATAAACAACTTTGAATAATTGATATAAGGAGTTGATCTACCAATAACAGAAAATGTTGCATGTGAAGCATATAGGAATGTAAGTACCGTAGGATAAGGCCATCTATAGTGGGAGTTCCACCAATCCATGAGAGCAATCCTTGCATCTTTAGGAAGCTTACCCTTTTTCCTTTTCTTTAGAAACTCCTTTCTCAAGCTACTAAGGTAACCACTGTACTTCTGAAGCAACATTTCCTTCAGCTCTTTATCTCCAACGCCACGTGTCCCATATCCAAATTCAATTCCTTCCACCTCTGATGAACAACTCCCTGCTGCTTCATCTGAATCATCATCATTTCAATCTTTAATTCTAACTCATTCAATTCTCAACCTAATACTCTAATACACACCCTTTTCTCAATCAATGGGAGCTTATAATTTCTTTCTTTTGAAAGAAAAAGAAAAAGTTATACAAGACAACAACAAATATAATGGATGCATTTCTTTATAACTAACATTATTCCATGCACATTCGTTTTTTAAAAATTTTCCATAAATACTAAAAAATAATTATACATCATGCTGTTTCATATATTTCTCAAACGAAGTAATTAATCACTAAAATTATAAACTTTTCAAAGTTTACAAATTAAATGTCATAACAAAATAATCAAACTTATTTACTACAGTGTAATAATCAAACATTTTTTATCAACTCTAAATATGTATTCTTATATACCGTGGCTAATTATTAGTGGCTATTGTTTTATTGATTTATATATA
>NC_029780.3:24873566-24874070 GCF_000817695.3 Arachis duranensis | reverse complement strand
GTTTTAGAGAGATTTAGATATTTTACATTTTAAATAATAAAAAATATTTTTGTATTTTTAATTAATTAAAAATTTATTTATTTTTGAGTTAAAAAATTAAGATGTATTTATCATTTTCTCTAATAATAAATTAGCAAAGCCGTACCTATTAATTACATTTGATACAGATAATTTTATTGACTTATTCTCCACGTTCACATGCTTTATGAATAGTTAAAAAAATAACTTATTAAAATGACTTTTACAATAATAATAATTAAATATTAAACTCATTTTTATTGAAGAAGAATGTAGACGTTTAACTATCATCAATCAACGGTGGAAACTCAAATATAATTAACTTCACATCAAGTTGATAATTAAAAATTATTAAATAAAAATTTAGTCAAATTATTTAACAATTTTTAACTATTAACTCGTAAAGTTTACTGCACCTGAATTTTTAACATAATCAATTATCATTGTTCAGGGGACTAGAAAATTATTAAACAATTATGAATACAT
>NC_029780.3:24864796-24873439 GCF_000817695.3 Arachis duranensis | reverse complement strand
AGCTATGATAATGATCGAACATGCATGACACACTCACTTTCAAGTACGAAAAACATAACGTTGATTTGCCTCTTCATTAATACATACCACTACTTCTACATGTAGAAACATGAAACATGCAAAAACTTCGATTTCAAATATAAATAAGCTAACAAAACCATGCATGCATGCCAAAAATATTATATTTGCCCCCGTGCAACAAAAGGCCAAAATAATAATTAAAAAAAAAGTGTATCGTTTTATTATTATGTAGTACTAATTAAACATCAACTATGGAAATCATAGTGACAAAATAAATATATGACATTTGCATGTATACGAAAGTAATTGCTTCCACGCAAACATCTTCATATATATGAAGATGATTTTATAAATTATTAGATAGTTTGATAGATATATTGAGAATAGAATATATTTAATTGAATTATTTAATAAGTTAAAATATCATCTTTGTATAAAGATGTTTTATGAAAATAATCACTTTATATGAATATTTAAGATCAAATAAACAAGTATGCAAAAATTGGACACAGAAATAAATTCTGTATAGCTGAGAGAACTAAAATAATTGATGAAAAGGATAAATACTCAAGGATGATGAATTAAGCAATTGGAAATTATATTCGAGATCTAATAATGTTGAAAGCTAGTTACAAACTGAAAAATAATAAAATAAAATAAAAGGGTTCAACTTTGATAAGTACGTTATAATTAATCCTTATTCTCCTTTTAAGTTAGGGGCACTCTACTATACAGATTGGGGTGATATAGAGAGAATATAAATTCTTTTTATAATTATTTTTTATTATTTTATTATTATTTAAAATGTGGATCCTATCTTTATCAATTTTTTTTTCATCCTATTAAAGGAAACATCTGAAAACTTCTATCTGTACCTTATAATTTACCTTTAATTAGTTCAAATCTATATATGCAACTGCATCATCATTAATGAAAACAACAAAAACTTTCTCCTGATTTAATACTAGGAAAACTAATATGTATATAATATGTTCTGACCCAATGTTGTTCATACCCTTTAATTTTCACATTTTATTTCTTTAATAACTTATCTTATTCATAGATAAAAAGGGAATTCATATGAAAAATACTACTATCCTATAAAATTCAGCATTTAATAAGTCTTTTTAAAAATTTATTATTATTTAATTAATTTAAATACCTATTTTCATGCATCAGTTGTTCAAAAAATAAAAAAAAAAATTATTTTTTATTTTTTCTCTCCTCTAAAACCTGGATAAAGGACAATATTTAAAGAATACCTAGTACATTGACTCGTGCACACTCTCTCTGTGACATGATCCAAACGCTATTTTTTTTATGTGTTTTTAAATAATTAAATTAAGAAAAAAAGTTAGTTTTAATATTTTTTAGTTAATATTTGTAAAAGTCAAGAAATTTTATTGTACATTTATATAGTTATTATTAACTAACTAAAGCCTAAAATTTAGTTAAAACTTTTAATATTACAATAACAAAAAACTTTATATATGTTATTATAAAATGGCCAAACTAGCCAATTTATACTTATTGTACTTGAACCCACTTGACTCGCTAATTATGCGAGTCAATACAAAAGTGATACTCTTATAAACAAGTCATATTTTATGAGCTCAGCTCGTTTATTTTTGTAAGGGAGCCAAATCGATTTACAAGTCACAACTTATTTTGACAGTTTTACTATCTATTACAAGAAAAAGAACTTGATCCTTATAATTTGCAGAGCAAGCAACCATGAGAAGCTCAGCAAATCAAGAGTCTATTTAAACTGATTAATTGGATTTAGTTGATTGATATATCCTTTTAGGATCAAATCATATACTTTAGAATTATATATTTTAATTATAGTTTCAAATCAAAGATTAAAAGTAGGATTAAATAATTTCAGTATTGTTAATTTAATTTTAGGATTATTGATACATAGAAAAATTGGCCTATATATGGACACTTTTCATTGTTTGTCTAAAATACAATTCTGAGGTTTTACCAATTACGCAGAATTTTCTATCCATGTATTTTAAGGCCCGTTTGAAAATTTTAAAAGTAACTTTTTTTTATTTTTGACTTATGAAAAGTAATAGTATTAATGTTTGGTATAATTTTTAAAACTAAATTACAACTTTTTAAGAAGCTATTTAGGAGCTTATAGAGAAGTTAAAAAAATGACTTCTCTCATAATACTTCTACTTTTTATCACATTTCTATAAAATAAGTACTTTTAGAGTTAAAAATTCAAACACAAAATAACTTATCTATAAGTTATTTTTAACAGAATCATTTATTGTTTAAGTTATTTTATCAAAAAGAGCTTAATTAAGTTGGTTACCCAAACTGAACCTAAGTGTGGTTTGAGTAATTCACTTTATTTGTTGCGCCTATTTGATTTAAGTTGTAAAGAGAAATTTTTGACAGTCTAGTATAAAAGGAAAGTAAAGAAATTATCTTATTTAATCGAAGTTATAATAAGAATAAATTGAAGTTTAGGTTGGTAAAATTTTTAATTTTTAAAAATAATTTATTAAAGTTATCTTTTATTTAAAATACACGTCTTTAAATGTTTTTTATTTATCAAATATAAAATAAGGTATTTGTTATTTTTTCTATAATTTTAAAAAATATAAATATATTTTTAAAAAATTTTATCAAATCAAATTTAAATCTTTTAGAATTATTCTAATAAAAAAAGATAACACAATATTTAAAATTATTGTAAAATCACTTATTCTAAAAGTTTAAACTGATAAGAGAATACAATATGAATAAGTATATCTTTAATATTTTTATTTAAGTAAAAGTCTCTTTTAGATTTTGTTTAATTTTTGTATGTCTTCTTTTTTCTTTTATTTGTTTTATTTTATTTTTTTACTTTTTAAGATTTATCAATGATCGAAATTTAGACCTTTTTGATATAGAGTTTTGATATTATGTATGTCATAATAAAATCACTTATTTTAAAAATTTAAACTAATAAAAAAGATAACATAAATAATTATATCTGTAACAAAAATATCTAAAATCAATGTTTGCCAAAATGGTTCAACCAGCATGAATAAGTTGTTATTATTATGTACTCGTGATTGGAGTGAGTTATGCTAAAGAAGAACCACCGGTGTTTTAATTTGTGGACCATATATAATAATAATGCTTCTTACACATGGCTCCTTATTTGTTTTTCCAAAAGACATATTATAAGTATTTAATGTATTTGGAATAAATGTGTTATTAAAAATATTAATACCATATATATACACCCTGCTGATTCGAATATATAATTAACAAGAGCAATGCTACACATAATTAACAAATATTATTATTTTTGTTGGGACTAATAATAATTTACACTTATATTTATAGATATTATATAATAAAAAATATATAATTTGTATTTATATTTACTAAATTTTGTATATAAAAATTAATATAATTTATATTTATATTTTTTAAAATTTGTATACATAAATTAATAACTATTAAAAATAATTTAATATTTGCACTAGTTAAATGATGGTCAAAATTATCAAAAAATGCTGACTCCAAGAGTTTTCCAATTAACAAAATTAACTCCAAATATATTAATTATTAGTTGATACAATGAGTTTAAGATCTAAAATTAAAGGTGAAAATTGATCATATACATTTTTTTAATGTGAAATTGATAATTGAAAGTTGTTATATGATAATTTAGTTAAATATATTTAATCTAATAATTTTTAACTATCACGTATGAAGTTAGGTGTTGGTGAGTTTCTACCAAAATCAAAAGCCTAAAACATTGTTCAAGTACAATTTAACCTAATGTCAATGTTTGTTTAATTTTCTTCGTTTGTGAAAGCCGGTTTATACATACACAAAGCAATGCAAAAATGATGAATTATTGTTTGATGTCAGAGATTCCAATTGAGCATTTAAGTTACTGCTAAGGTGGGCCTCTCCATGCAAAAGTTTAATTAAATAATTCCAACACTTGTTCATCTTTAACGTACACTAGAGGGCCACACCATATTCATCCATCTTCAGTTAAAAACAAAATGTTAATACAATAAACGAAGATAAAGGGCCACACATACATACATATCTAACTTGGAATTTTACACAACATATATTGATAAGAATAAGAAATCATTACCGGATCGATGATTATTATTGGTGTCCAAAGAGATTGTTAGTGTTCCCTTACAAAGGTTGCTGAGTTGTGATTCGATGTTACACAAAAACAAGGTTGCTTCGTTGAATGGCTTCGACAGCTCCTCCTTGTATTTATGAAGAACATTACAGTATGATTCCTACATTAATCCAAATTAATTAACCTCATCATTCATCAGAATATTATGTGTTTATTCACATGATACATCAATCACGTTAGGGATCGGGAAAAGGATACAAGCACTCTTTTTAAGATTTTGGTTTTAGTGACTAATCACTTTGCCGTAAATTATCAATCGATTAATTTAAGGACACACGAGATCATTTCCATACTTAGCTAAAACCAAATTTTAATTTTCGATCGCTTGTTTAAAAGACTAAATCATATTTACACTCATGTATGCTTTTAACAATTATTTACATTAGTGATTAATTTTAATGTATTAATAACGTGATGAAATATTTTACATAATCGTTTAGTCACATCCGTAAAGTTTGTTAGATAATCAATCTAATCAATATAAAAGATATTTTTTTATAAGATGATATATAATTAAATATACATATAAAATTATTTTATATTGATAATGTATTAAAATTAAATTAACATAACATTATTAATAAGGACTATGTTACGTGTACATCAAAATCAGCCACTAAAACCAAATATAAATACACACATTGAAAATAAATTAAATTACACATGTATTTATATACAAACATATTAATAACTGATTTTAATGACTGATTTTAGTGTAAAAAAAGATTTTTGTTTTATATATAGAAAAAAAAAATAAAGTACATACCATGAAATCATCAAGCTCAGGATCATCTCCAATCTGACGGCGGCGAGTATCCATTGGATGACTTTCACGGCTTATTTCTTCAAGCAGAGAGGCCACTTCAGGCGGCGCTCCAACCTTTTTGGAGCCACAACAAAAAGAATAGATATTGATTAAAACTCTATGGAATCCTAAAATAGAAGTGTGTGTAATAAAAAAGAATAGAATGGAAGGAATTGAAAGAACCTTTTGACATTGAATGTAAGCAGAGAGCAAATCGGGATAGCGGGGATGGTTGGCGATCTGAGCCTTAATAACCGGATCCGACATATCTGGGTCGGGTGCTGCAAGTTGAAGGAGGTAGTTACTACCCACGCCCACGCTCGTAGTAGCTTCTGTTAGATGCAACTTAGAAGCGGTTACAACAACATCCTCCTCCGAAGAACAAGCTTCGAAATTGTTATTATTATTGTTGCTCAACTTGATGTAAAAATCCTCCATGTAAATAAATGGTGTTTGATTATAAAAAGGAGAAAAAGAAAAAGGATAAGGGAGTGTGTGAGTGTGTGTATTATACAAAATTGGATGGAGAAGGGGTAAGTCAGTTACGCCACCTGGAAAGAGACCACACTATACAACTTAGCGTGTTCAGTTTCTTTCACAAGGGAGGCTACTTAGTTAGCTAGAGAGTAAGTACTCTACACAAAAAAGAAAAAAATAAAAATAAAAGATAAACAGGACAAATTAAATGGAGAGAGGTAGTTACTGTTACTAATGAGATTAAACTGATTTTTTGTTACTTGTTTCTTTTTTTTTTCTAAGAAGAGGAGCTATGTTATTATTTATATTTTGTACTATAAAAATAAGCCAACTTCACCCAATAATTAATGAGTTATAACCAAATAAGTTCACTCACTTATATTTTTTTTCTGTTTTAAAAAATATTTTTTCTTTATTCTTTTTTTCTCTTTAGATTTTTTTTCTCTCAATACTATAATTTCACTAATTACCACAAATCATCCACTATTTTTTCTTTCTCATCATCCTCTGCAATCACTCTAAATCTTAAATCTTAAATTATAAATTTTATAATATAAATATTAAACTTTAAGCAATAAATTAGTTTCGTCTTTTTTACTTTTAGATGTTCTTTTTTGCTTGAATTTTTTTTTACGTTTTTACTGTTTTACTTTCAAATGTTTCTTTCCGATGTTTCAATTGTTAGCTGATTTTTAAGTTAATTTTATTGAATAAATGTTAGCATCTTAGACCTTTTTTTATTTATAGTAAATTTTTAGCGTAAATGAAATAACAAACAATAATTCATGTATTTGATTCAATATATTTTGAAAAGATTTGAATAATTATTTATTTAAATAACTATGCTAATTACTAATAAATAAGGATATACATTTAGTATTCATGAGAGATCTCTAGCCTTCCTTTTCTCTTTTTTTTTTAATATTTGGCCATTAGCTTAGAAACATAATCCACTAGCATAAAATTATCATAAATTTAAAGATATAAATAATATCTCATTTTTTAAAATTTTATTTATAAAAAATGCAATAAAATCTATATTTTTAAAAGTATTTTAGATTGATAGCTAGAGATGATTTTTTGAAGGACAATTTACTTATATAAAATGGTTTTCATCATATATTATACAAATATATTAAAATTTGTACGTATAAATTAAATGTTTTATTTTATTTCTATGTAATTCGTTACACTTTAAGGCGAATTCAAAATTTACATGTAATTCGTTTTAACATGCAACGAATTAGTAGGAGAATGATTTTTTAATTTTCACAAATGATTCATTGATCACTTTTTTTAGTCGTCTTGGATGTTCAATATAAATAACAACGATTAATCTTTCGTAGTGGAATTTTTTGTATAAAGCTAAATTCGTAGATGTATGATTTTTTTTATTTATTAGAGAAAAAGTTATTTGGACAAAATTTTGTATTTGAGAAAGAAAAAAGAAATAGGTGAAGGAAAGAAAAATGTGGTTACAATTGGTTTTATTCATTTGAAAAAAAGTAAAAGTATCAAAATATATTACCACATTTTACTATACACAATTTTAGGGGTAAAGCCTTAAATATTTACAAAAAAGTTTAACTAGCTATTCATAGAATGGATGGTGTATTTATTTAGAGAAAATATTCAATATGGCCCTACAAAATTTCTAGGTTTAATTTCTTGAGGTTTCTAAAAAAAAAGAAAAAAATCCATCACAACCCTAGTTATTCGATGCTATGAGATAAGTTGACTTTGTTGGTGAACTTCTTTGCATTTAATGGAATCCTCTACATGACATATAAGTTGCTTATGTGGACCTTAAGTAACAATGCGGATTGACGCAATATTAAAAAAAATTTCTATAACAAATTAATCATATTCTTTTTTGTTACTAATAGTTGTATAATTTTTCTTCTCATTCTTTTTGCAGAATTAACTACATTTTTTTCTAAAATCACGATTCTCATCTAAATCCCTCTTCTCAAAATCATTATCCATATTCATGTTTGCCGACATAAATAATTCTTTTTATACTAACACTTAACATCCAATTCAGCAGGTTAACGTGACAGTTGAACAATAAATTCTATTAGCACTTAATAGAGAAATACACAGAAAAATCGCATTATATTGTGAAAATAGGGACAGAGACTGAAGTGTTCCTTTTTTTTTTAACTCTAAAGAAAGGTTTTATCTTTTGTGAAAATAAGACAGGAAATTAGTAGTTCACTCAAGAAAACTTAATATTATTATTGTGCCCGTGTGTTTGTTAAGAGTTGGATGAGTGAGAAAGGAAAAAAGGACAGAGAACAGTGGAATGGATTTGACAAGGTTCGTGTGTGTGTTTGTGATAAAGCCATGTTTATGTAGGTCCTTCTTTGAAGACTTTTTGTTACTGATTTTCACTCAGACATCACATTCTTCCATGTGACTAAAACCCCATTGCTGGGCCTCAACTCTTCTCTCTCTAGTCTGTTATTTGCCAACGCCTTACTTACACAATAACACAAACAAAATATAAAAAAAAATCCATTTGTTTAATATCCATATTCTTCACTATAATCCCATACTTAGAGCTGACAATATATACTCGGACCAACTCGTTCGAATAGGATTGTCTATCCTACTTATAGATAGGATATAATAAAAAAAGTGAGTGTTGAACTTACAATCTTCCTCTTATAAAAGTTTGAAATAATTATTAAGTTAGTTGATGATTATATTATTTGTAATTTTATATTGGATTTTTTTAAGATTTTATTGTTTTAATTTTAATTTGAACTTAGTATTTTATTTTTTATTTTATTAATATGTATAAAATTTAGAATGGTTGAATTTTATATTTGCTTAAAAATTTTATTTTTTTCGGATACGGTAGAATTTAGAACTTTAGAATGCAAGTAGAAATTAAAGTTAAGAGATTCTCAACCAGTAGATAGAATATAATAACATTTTTAAAAAATTTTTAACCCATAAATAAAATTAAGATAGAATTCAAACCTTATCTTATCCTAACCATTGCGCCAGCCCTACCCATACTGTGTTGGAGTTAGCTTAAAAATAATATGCATTCTTGATTATTAATATATGTGGCACAAAAATATCAACAGATGTGCTGACACAGTAATAAAGGCATGGTGAATTCTATAGTATTTTCGTTGTAGTATTT